>NC_083589.1:55826381-56063881 GCF_027579695.1 Neoarius graeffei
ACGCTGAGCACAACACACACACGCAACGCTGAGCACAACACACACACACACGCAACGCTGAGCACAACACACACACGCAACGCTGAGCACAACACACACACACGCAACGCTGAGCACAACACACACACACGCAACGCTGAGCACAACACACACACGCAACGCTGAGCACAACACACACACACACGCAACGCTGAGCACAACACACACACACACGCAACGCTGAGCACAACACACACACACACGCAACGCTGAGCACAACACACACACACGCAAAGCTGAGCACAACACACACACGCAACGCTGAGCACAACACACACACACGCAACGCTGAGCACAACACACACACGCAACGCTGAGCACAACACACACACGCAACGCTGAGCACAACACACACACACGCAATGCTGAGCACAACACACACACACACACGCAACGCTAAGCACAACACACACGCAACGCTGAGCACAACACACACACGCAACGCTGAGCACAACACACACACGCAACGCTGAGCACAACACACACACGCAACGCTGAGCACAACACACACACACGCAACGCTGAGCACAACACACACACACACAACACTGAGCACAACACACACACGCAACGCTGAGCACAACACACACGCAACGCTGAGCACAACACACACACGCAACGCTGAGCACAACACACACACGCAACGCTGAGCACAACACACACACGCAACGCTGAGCACAACACACACGCAACGCTGAGCACAACACACACACGCAACGCTGAGCACAACACACACGCAACGCTGAGCACAACACACACACACACACAACACTGAGCACAACACACACACGCAACGCTGAGCACAACACACGCAACGCTGAGCACAACACACACACGCAACGCTGAGCACAACACACACACGCAACGCTGAGCACAACACACACACACACACACAAAACGCTGAGCACAACACACACACACACGCGCAACGCTGAGCACAACACACACACGCAACGCTGAGCACAACACACACACGCAACACTGAGCACAACACACACACGCAACACTGAGCACAACACACGCAACGCTGAGCACAACACACACACGCAACGCTGAGCACAACACACGCAACGCTGAGCACAACACACACACGCAACGCTGAGCACAACACACACACGCAACGCTGAGCACAACACACACACGCAACGCTGAGCACAACACACGCAACGCTGAGCACAACACACACACACAACGCTGAGCACAACACACACACACGCAACGCTGAGCACAACACACACACGCAACGCTGAGCACAACACACACACGCAACGCTGAGCACAACACACACACGCAACGCTGAGCACAACACACACACACGCAACGCTGAGCACAACACACACACACGCAACGTTGAGCACAACACACACACGCAACGCTGAGCACAACACACACACGCAACGCTGAGCACAACACACACACACACACAAAACGCTGAGCACAACACACACGCGCAACGCTGAGCACAACACACACGCAACGCTGAGCACAACACACACACACGCAACGCTGAGCACAACACACACACGCAACACTGAGCACAACACACACACGCAACGCTGAGCACAACACACACACGCAACGCTGAGCACAACACACACACGCAACGCTGAGCACAACACACACACGCAACACTGAGCACAACACACACACGCAACGCTGAGCACAACACACACACGCAACGCTGAGCACAACACACACACGCAACGCTGAGCACAACACACGCACGCAACGCTGAGCACAACACACGCACGCAACGCTGAGCACAACACACGCACGCAACGCTGAGCACAACACACGCAACGCTGAGCACAACACACACACACAACGCTGAGCACAACACACACACACGCAACGCTGAGCACAACACACACGCAACGCTGAGCACAACACACACACGCAACGCTGAGCACAACACACACACGCAACGCTGAGCACAACACACACACGCAACGCTGAGCACAACACACACACAAAACGCTGAGCACAACACACACGCGCAACGCTGAGCACAACACACACACGCAACGCTGAGCACAACACACACACGCAACACTGAGCACAACACACGCAACGCTGAGCACAACACACACACGCAACGCTGAGCACAACACACACACACACGCAACGCTGAGCACAACACACGCAACGCTGAGCACAACACACACACGCAACGCTGAGCACAACACACGCACGCAACGCTGAGCACAACACACACACACACAAAACGCTGAGCACAACACACACGCGCAACGCTGAGCACAACACACACACGCAACGCTGAGCACAACACACACACGCAACACTGAGCACAACACACACACGCAACGCTGAGCACAACACACGCAACGCTGAGCACAACACACGCAACGCTGAGCACAACACACACACGCAACGCTGAGCACAACACACGCAACGCTGAGCACAACACACACACACAACGCTGAGCACAACACACACACGCAACGCTGAGCACAACACACACGCAACGCTGAGCACAACACACACACGCAACGCTGAGCACAACACACACACGCAACGCTGAGCACAACACACACACACGCAACGCTGAGCACAACACACACACACGCAACGCTGAGCACAACACACACACGCAACGCTGAGCACAACACACACACGCAACGCTGAGCACAACACACACACACACGCAACGCTGAGCACAACACACACACGCAACGCTGAGCACAACACACACACGCACAACGCTGAGCACAACACACACACACACAACGCTGAGCACAACACACACACGCAACGCTGAGCACAACACACACACGCAACGCTGAGCACAACACACACACACACAACGCTGAGCACAACACACACACACACAACGCTGAGCACAACACACACACGCAACGCTGAGCACAACACACACACGCAACGCTGAGCACAACACACACACACACGCAACGCTGAGCACAACACACACACGCAACGCTGAGCACAACACACACACGCAACGCTGAGCACAACACACACACACGCAACGCTGAGCACAACACACACACACGCAACGCTGAGCACAACACACACACGCAACGCTGAGCACAACACACACACGCAACGCTGAGCACAACACACACGCAACGCTGAGCACAACACACACGCAACGCTGAGCACAACACACACGCAACGCTGAGCACAACACACACACACACAACGCTGAGCACAACACACACACACAACGCTGAGCACAACACACACACACACAACGCTGAGCACAACACACACACACACAACGCTGAGCACAACACACACACGCAACGCTGAGCACAACACACACACACACGCAACGCTGAGCACAACACACACACGCAACACTGAGCACAACACACACACACACAACGCTGAGCACAACACACACACGCAACGCTGAGCACAACACACACACGCAACGCTGAGCACAACACACACGCAACGCTGAGCACAACACACACGCAACGCTGAGCACAACACACACACGCAACGCTGAGCACAACATACACGCAACGCTGAGCACAACACACACGCAACGCTGAGCACAACACACACGCAACGCTGAGCACAACACACACACACACAACGCTGAGCACAACACACACACACACAACGCTGAGCACAACACACACGCAACGCTGAGCACAACACACACACACGCAACGCTGAGCACAACACACACACGCAACACTGAGCACAACACACACACGCAACGCTGAGCACAACACACACGCAACGCTGAGCACAACACACACGCAACACTGAGCACAACACACACACACACAACGCTGAGCACAACACACACGCAACGCTGAGCACAACACACACACACACAACGCTGAGCACAACACACACACACGCAACGCTGAGCACAACACACACACACGCAACGCTGAGCACAACACACACGCGCAACGCTGAGCACAACACACACACGCAACGCTGAGCACAACACACACACGCAACACTGAGCACAACACACACGCAACACTGAGCACAACACACGCAACGCTGAGCACAACACACACACGCAACACTGAGCACAACACACACGCAACGCTGAGCACAACACACGCAACGCTGAGCACAACACACACACGCAACGCTGAGCACAACACACACACGCAACGCTGAGCACAACACACGCAACGCTGAGCACAACACACACACACAACGCTGAGCACAACACACACACACAACGCTGAGCACAACACACACACACGCAACGCTGAGCACAACACACACACAACGCTGAGCACAACACACACGCAACGCTGAGCACAACACACACACACACGCAACGCTGAGCACAACACACACACGCAACGCTGAGCACAACACACACACACACGCAACGCTGAGCACAACACACACACGCAACGCTGAGCACAACACACACACGCAACGCTGAGCACAACACACACACACGCAACGCTGAGCACAACACACACACGCAACGCTGAGCACAACACACACGCAACGCTGAGCACAACACACACACACGCAACACTGAGCACAACACACACACGCAACGCTGAGCACAACACACACACACGCAATGCTGAGCACAACACACACACGCAACGCTGAGCACAACACACACACACACGCAACGCTGAGCACAACACACACACACGCAACGCTGAGCACAACACACACACGCAACGCTGAGCACAACACACACACACACGCAACGCTGAGCACAACACACACACGCAACGCTGAGCACAACACACACACACACGCAACGCTGAGCACAACACACACACGCAACGCTGAGCACAACACACACACACACGCAACGCTGAGCACAACACACACACACGCAACGCTGAGCACAACACACACACGCAACGCTGAGCACAACACACACACGCAACGCTGAGCACAACACACACACGCAACGCTGAGCACAACACACACACACGCAACGCTGAGCACAACACACACACGCAACGCTGAGCACAACACACACACGCAACGCTGAGCACAACACACACACACGCAACGCTGAGCACAACACACACACGCAACGCTGAGCACAACACACACACGCAACGCTGAGCACAACACACACACACGCAACGCTGAGCACAACACACACACGCAACGCTGAGCACAACACACACACGCAACGCTGAGCACAACACACACACGCAATGCTGAGCACAACACACACACGCAACGCTGAGCACAACACACACACACACACACGCAACGCTGAGCACAACACACACACACGCAACGCTGAGCACAACACACACACGCAACGCTGAGCACAACACACACACGCAACGCTGAGCACAACACACACACGCAACGCTGAGCACAACACACACACACACACGCAACGCTGAGCACAACACACACACACGCAATGCTGAGCACAACACACACACGCAACGCTGAGCACAACACACACGCAACGCTGAGCACAACACACACACACGCAACGCTGAGCACAACACACACACACACACACAACACTGAGCACAACACACACACACACGCAACGCTGAGCACAACACACACACACACGCAACGCTGAGCACAACACACACGCAACGCTGAGCACAACACACACGCAACGCTGAGCACAACACACACGCAACGCTGAGCACAACACACACGCAACGCTGAGCACAACACACACACACAACACTGAGCACAACACACACACGCAACGCTGAGCACAACACACACGCAACGCTGAGCACAACACACACGCAACACTGAGCACAACACACACACGCAACGCTGAGCACAACACACACACGCAACGCTGAGCACAACACACGCAACGCTGAGCACAACACACACACGCAACACTGAGCACAACACACACACGCAACGCTGAGCACAACACACACACGCAACGCTGAGCACAACACACACACGCAACGCTGAGCACAACACACACACGCAACGCTGAGCACAACACACACACGCAACGCTGAGCACAACACACACACGCAACGCTGAGCACAACACACACACGCAACGCTGAGCACAACACACACACGCAACGCTGAGCACAACACACACACACAACGCTGAGCACAACACATACACACACGCAATGCTGAGCACAACGCACAACACACACACACGCAACGCTGAGCACAACACACACACAACGCTGAGCACAACACACACACGCAACGCTGAGCACAACACACACACGCAACGCTGAGCACAACACACACACGCAACGCTGAGCACAACACACACACACGCAATGCTGAGCACAACACACACACGCAACGCTGAGCACAACACACACGCAACGCTGAGCACAACACACACACACGCAACACTGAGCACAACACACACACGCAACTCTGAGCACAACACACACACACGCAATGCTGAGCACAACACACACACGCAACGCTGAGCACAACACACACGCAACGCTGAGCACAACACACACACACGCAACGCTGAGCACAACACACACACGCAACGCTGAGCACAACACACACACACACGCAACGCTGAGCACAACACACACACACACGCAACGCTGAGCACAACACACACACACACGCAACGCTGAGCACAACACACACACACACGCAACGCTGAGCACAACACACACACGCAACGCTGAGCACAACACACACACACGCAACGCTGAGCACAACACACACACGCAACGCTGAGCACAACACACACACACGCAACGCTGAGCACAACACACACACGCAACGCTGAGCACAACACACACACGCAACGCTGAGCACAACACACACACGCAACGCTGAGCACAACACACACACACGCAACGCTGAGCACAACACACACACGCAACGCTGAGCACAACACACACACGCAACGCTGAGCACAACACACACACTCAACGCTGAGCACAACACACACACACGCAACGCTGAGCACAACACACACACACGCAACGCTGAGCACAACACACACACGCAACGCTGAGCACAACACACACACGCAACGCTGAGCACAACACACACACGCAACGCTGAGCACAACACACACACACGCAACGCTGAGCACAACACACACACGCAACGCTGAGCACAACACACACACGCAACGCTGAGCACAACACACACACACGCAATGCTGAGCACAACACACACACGCAACGCTGAGCACAACACACACACGCAACGCTGAGCACAACACACACACACGCAACGCTGAGCACAACACACACACACACGCAACGCTGAGCACAACACACACACACACGCAACGCTGAGCACAACACACACGCAACGCTGAGCACAACACACACGCAACGCTGAGCACAACACACACACGCAACGCTGAGCACAACACACACGCAACACTGAGCACAACACACACGCAACGCTGAGCACAACACACACACACAACACTGAGCACAACACACACACGCAACGCTGAGCACAACACACACGCAACGCTGAGCACAACACACACACGCAACGCTGAGCACAACACACACGCAACGCTGAGCACAACACACACACGCAACACTGAGCACAACACACACACGCAACGCTGAGCACAACACACACACGCAACGCTGAGCACAACACACACACGCAACGCTGAGCACAACACACACACGCAACGCTGAGCACAACACACACGCAACGCTGAGCACAACACACACACGCAACGCTGAGCACAACACACACACACAACGCTGAGCACAACACATACACACACGCAATGCTGAGCACAACGCACAACACACACACACGCAACGCTGAGCACAACACACACGCAACGCTGAGCACAACACACACACGCAACGCTGAGCACAACACACACGCAACACTGAGCACAACACACACGCAACGCTGAGCACAACACACACACACAACACTGAGCACAACACACACACGCAACGCTGAGCACAACACACACGCAACGCTGAGCACAACACACACACGCAACGCTGAGCACAACACACACGCAACGCTGAGCACAACACACACACGCAACACTGAGCACAACACACACACGCAACGCTGAGCACAACACACACACGCAACGCTGAGCACAACACACACACGCAACGCTGAGCACAACACACACACGCAACGCTGAGCACAACACACACGCAACGCTGAGCACAACACACACACGCAACGCTGAGCACAACACACACACACAACGCTGAGCACAACACATACACACACGCAATGCTGAGCACAACGCACAACACACACACACGCAACGCTGAGCACAACACACAGAGATGGGTTAGATTAACTCGAACAACTAGCGCACACAGGCAGAGAGAGACAGACACAAACAAACAGACAGACAGATACAAAATCACACACACACACACACACACACACACACACACACACACACACACACAGCTGAAACAGGTTTACTGATCAAATTCTATTCAAATATTCACAACATTTATATTGACAAATCCACCTTTAAAAGCGAGACAGGCTTTAAAGGAAGATAAAAACTCACGGTGGAAATTTCTATATTCTTCACTTCCCATTCAGTTCTGATGCCACAAAACAATCAAAAGTAAATTCTTTAACCATCTCCGTGTGCGATTCCTGTAATCTACATGTTTTATCCCCCATGACCGTTTCCCACACTTCTTCCTTATTATCTGTTCCAGAACATTCTCTCGGTTCTCCAAATAAAACGTGATACTGAAAGACTGTCTGCCTTTCGAAATAGTAAAAGGATAAATCTGCTGGATCCTAATTAACAAATTCATTATCATTTTCTTCAATTAAATCAAGTGAACAGTATTTCAACTGTATCCAAATAAATCTTTATAGGAATTAAAATTCAAATTTTAAATAAGCTTTGATAGGAACTTTGAGGAAACCCGTGTGCACAAACACACCGGCACACAAACCCACCGGCACACAAACCCACTGCCGTTCCAGGGGCCATTATTTTCGTTCTCTCACTAACAAACACGGCTCATTAACTGATGTGCTGAAGAAAGGTGAACGGGCAGATGTAGAGAAATATGAGGAACTGATGACCTCCTGGACACCCAACTGCTTTTTATGAGTTTTTATAGATGTATAAAATTGAGTAAAACACTGAGTATAGATTATATTAGGCCAAGTTTACATTAGACCGTATCTGTCTCGTTTTCTTCGCGGATGCACTGTAAGTTTACATTAAACCGCCTGGAAACGCCGGGAAACGGGAATCCGCCAGCGTCCACGTATTCAATCCAGATCGTGTCAGCTCCGGTGCTGTGTAAACATTGAGAATACGCGGATACGCTGTGCTGAGCTCTAGCTGGCGTCTCATTGGACAACGTCACTGTGACATCCACCTTCCTGATTCGCTGGCGTTGGTCATGTGACGCGACTGCTAAAAAACGGCGCGGACTTCCGCCTTGTATCACCTTTCATTAAAGAGTATAAAAGTATGAAAATACTGCAAATACTGATGCAAATACTCCCCATTGTGTAGTTATGATTGTCTTTAGGCTTGCCATCCTTCCACTTGCAAGTGGTAAGTGATATGCGCTGGGATCACACACACAGCGGCTCAGTCCCGAATCACTGCTCGTGCCCTTCACTCGCGCGCTGTGTGAGCTGCGCAGGGCCGGAGTGCGCACCCTCCAGAGGGCACTCGCTGTTCAGGGCGGAGTGATTTGGAGCGCAGGATGCCTGCGGAGCCGAGCGTATCCGTGTATTGGCGTTGCTATGTGCACGAAAATCGTGTATTGGTGTTGCTGTGTGCACGCTAATCGTTTTAAAAACGTTAATCTGATGATCCGCTGATACGGTCTAATGTAAACATGGGCTCAGTCCATGTACTGTAGTGGAGGGCGATAAGTAGGGAATAAAACATACGGAGTTGTGCTGTTAAAGGAAAATAATCAACAAAGCAATACTGTGTCACCCTACAAAGTTAGCGAGATTCATTTCCTGTAGTGCTTTATTCCTCTTATAATACGGATTTGACGATGCCACCACTTTGCCCCGTTTTCTCCCCAACTTGGCCAATCGCCACACACCAACCAGAAGCCATCAGCCCCTTGAAAAGAGTTGCAGGATGACCTGAAAGCAGCAGGAAGAACAGCTACAAACAAAACGACTGTATAAGCAATGAACTGCACCGTAATAATATGTACTTACTGACCGAGTGCGAGGGCCGGACGGGAAAATATTTGGCTCGAGGTCACACCGAGATCCGTACAAATGACCAAGAGCCAAATATTTTCCCATCCGGCCCGACCTAACTCAGTCAGTAAGCATTTTATCATGTGACCTTTTTAAATTAACATACACCGTGGAAAATAATGAACAACGGTGTGTGAAAAACGAACCAATCAATTTTTATTTGATTGACAGCAAACTGTTTATACGCTGAATCACTTTTGCACGAGTCTGAATTCTATAAAATACAACTGACTACTGTTCTCTGGACATGAAAACGATTTTAAAATAACATCGTTAGTAAACGTCGGTTCAAACTCGGGTCAGCTCATGGAGACATCATCAATACAAGCCGATTAAATCTACACAAAAGACGTTTGATTTGAAAACAAAATAGAGTCGAGTCGGCAGTCGAGTCAGTTCAACCTTCATCATCTGATGATGATGACGACGACTCGATAACAAAACGTCTTCTTTTTCGGAATAACGGAGGTGTACTTGTATAAACAAGTGAATTTCTTTGCTCGAAAGTACCCTTTTTTCCCCTTCGACAATTTCAGCTTGTTCCATGACGTCCATGTCTGAAATCTCATCTCATCTCATTATCTCTAGCCGCTTTATCCTGTTCTACAGGGTCGCAGGCGAGCTGGAGCCTATCCCAGCTGACTACGGGCGAAAGGCGGGGTACACCCTGGACAAGTCGCCAGGTCATCACAGGGCTGACACATAGACACAGACAACCATTCACACTCACATTCACACCTACGCTCAATTTAGAGTCACCAGTTAACCTAACCTGCATGTCTTTGGACTGTGGGGGAAACCGGAGCACCCGGAGGAAACCCATGCGGACACGGGGAGAACATGCAAACTCCACACAGAAAGGCCCTCGCCGGCCACGGGGCTCGAACCCGGACCTTCTTGCTGTGAGGCGACAGCGCTAACCACTACACCACGGTGCCGCCGTGTCTGAAATCATCTGGATAATAAAATGCACTTTCACTGTGCTCAGTCGTGTTGCTCGTTTTTCAAAGTAACAATTCAGAGTAAAATGAAAACGGTGGGCCGCATACGACTTTTTCCAGACCGGATTCAAAAATCCGTATCTGCCCATTCACGTGACTTTTCCCAGTGGTTGGTGGCCTCTGGTTAGAGGGGGGATGGCCACAGAGTGACGTTGTGAGACAACAGGAGGTGAGATTGAACATGGCAGCGTTCTGTTGCTCGACACCGGGAATTATAACAATGACAACGAGTGTGGATTCGATAGACTCAGTTTTTTTTCTCCTCCCATGTATTGAAACTGCAAAAATACAATTATTTAAGTCTGGAGCAGTTGGAAGAATTTATTGATAAATAAATAAATACACATGGAGAACCACGAAGACGATGCGAATAACCCAAGAGAAAGAAAAAAAGGACTCTGCCACCGACATAGATGATCTCCTGACTTTTCCCAAAGGTTTTACAAAGCGCGCACATGTGGGGGTCCGTACAGGTCATATGATAATCTCTGTGGGCGGCACGGTGGTGTAGTGGTTAGCACGGTCGCCTCACAGCAAGAAGGTTCCGGGTTCGAACCCAGCGGCCGGCAAGGGTCTTTCTGTGTGGAGTTTGCATGTTCTCCCCGTGTCTGTGTGGGTTTTCCCCCACAGTCCAAAGACATGCAGTTAGGTTGACGTGGGGCGGCCTTGGGCTGAGGTGCCCTTGAGCAAGGTACCGAACCCCTGACTGCTCCCCGGGCACTCTGGGCTGCCCACTGCTCCGGGTGTGTGCGTGTGTTCACTACTTCAGATGGGTTAAATGCAGAGGATGAATTTCACTGTGCTTGAAGTGTGCATGTGATGAATAAAGATTTCTTCTTCTTCTGTTCTTACACCTCAATGCAAAATCCCTCTGCTAAAAAAAGAAGCACGTCTAAAAGCATTTTCGAAAAACGTTTGCAACAAAATCCCAAGAACACCATCCTACCCATCAGTGAAGCACCTTGGTGGGAGCATCACGGCGGTATGGAGCTGCTTCTGGGGTGTTACACATGAGCGATGTCCTCAAAGATACCCATCACAGGGGAATTCCATTTCATCAGCCAAGACACTTCATCTGAGGAGGTGATGGCCATCTAAACAAGATCCCAAACACACAGCCAAAACCTCCAACATGCGGCACAAAACCTACATCCTTCAGAAGCACTTCACATGTTACACCTGATGAAACACTGGCATATCAAGCTTTTTTTTCAAACGACAACATTAAGCTCTAATGCTAGACACAACTCTAAATACCATGACGCCAAACCAGCAATAAACACACTCTCCCTCCACACACACACACACGCAAGTGAAGTAATATAAACAGACTGAGGCGCCGAGGCGGAACACAAGAGACGGCTGGGTAATCTTGTTATCTATCATGGCTAATAAAGCAAAATATACTGTAGATAAATATATCAGAACCAAGCAGCATGTCGACCTTTATTAAACACCCGAAGGAAAAATGCAGGCAGAGAACATGTTCGATATGTACGGTACAGAACGAACAAAGCTGTACCAAAAAAAAAAACAGCCACAAAATAATATTACAGTACTGTTTGTTTTGAAAGTTGATCTAGAGTTCCAGCCATCCATCCATCCCTCCATTATCCGTAGCCGCTTATCCTGTACAGGGTCGAAGGCAAGCTGGAGCCTATCCCAGCTGACTACGGGCGAAAGGCTGGGTACACCCTGGACAAGTCGCCAGGTCATCACAGGGCTGACACATAGACACAGACAACCATTCACACTCACATTCACACCTACGGTCAATTTAGCCCATGTTTACATTAGACCGTATCAGCGGATCATCAGATTAACGTTTTTAAAACGATTAGTGTGCACACAACAACACCAATACACGATTTGCGTGCACACAGCAACACCAATACACGGATACGCTCGGCTCCGCAGGCATCCTGCGCTCCAAATCACTCCGCCCTGAACAGCGAGTGCCCTCTGGAGGGTGCGCACTCTGGCCCTGCGCAGCTCACAGAGCGCGCGAGTGAAGTGCACAAGCAGTGATTCGGGACTGAGCCGCTGTGTGTGTGATCTCAGCGCATATCACTTACCACTTGCAAGTGGAAGGATGGCAAGCCTAAAGACAATCATAACTACACAATGGGCAGTATTTGCATCAGTATTTGCAGTATTTTCATACTTTTATACTCTTTAATGAAAGGTGATACAAGGCGGAAGTCCGCGCCGTTTGTCAGCAGTCGCGTCACATGACCAACGCCAGCGAATCAGGAAGGTGGATGTCACAGTGACGTTGTCCAATGACGACGCCAGCTAGAGCTCAGCACAGCGTATCCACGTATTCTCAATGTTTACACAGCACCGGATCAGACACGATCTGGATTGAATACGTGGACGCTGGCGGATTCCCGTTTCCAGGCGGTTTAATGTAAACCGTCACCTCATAGCAAGAAGGTTCTGGGTTCTAGCAGCTGATGAGGGCCTTTCCTTTCTGTGCGGAGTTTGCATGTTCTCCCCGTGTCCGCGTGGGTTTCCTCCGGGTGCTCCGGTTTCCCCCACAGTTTCCCCCAAAGACATGCAGGTTAGGTTAACTGGTGACTCTAAATTGAGCGTAGGTGTGAATGTGAGTGTGAATGGTTGTCTGTGTCTATGTGTCAGCCCTGTGATGACCTGGCGACTTGTCCAGGGTGTACCCCGCCTTTCGCCTGTAGTCAGCTGGGATAGGCTCCAGCTTGCCCGCGACCCCGTAGAAGGATAAAGCAGCTACAGATAATGAGATGAGATGTTATGATTTATTTAGAAGGAAAAGTGGGCGTGTCTTTCAACTGGTGGCAAAGTTTGAAAAATAGTGACCTGCTGAACACAAATAAAAAAAATATTTTCTTAAATAAACAAACAATCATGCATATTTGCTTACCAGTGTTTAATCTTTGTACAACTGGATTTGATTTTTTTTATTTTATAAAACAGCTGTTGTGATTTATTTAGAAGGAAAAGTGGGCGTGTCTTTCAACTGGTGGCAAAGTTTGAAAAATAGTGACCTGCTGAACACAAATTTAAAAAAAATTTTTTTTTTAAATAAACAAACAAACAAACAAACAAACAAACAAACATCATGCATATTTGCTTACCAGTGTTTAATCTTTGTACAACTGGATTAGATTTTTTTATTTTATAAAACAGCTGTTATGATTTATTTAGAAGGAAAAGGGGGCGTGTCTTTCAACTGGTGGCAAAGTTTGAAAAATAGTGACCTGCTGAACACAAATAAAAAAAATATTTTCTTAAATAAACAAACAATCATGCATATTTGCTTACCAGTGTTTAATCTTTGTACAACTTGATTTGATTTTTTTTATTTTATAAAACAGCTGTTGTGATTTATTTAGAAGGAAAAGTGGGCGTGTCTTTCAACTGGTGGCAAAGTTTGAAAAATAGTGACCTGCTGAACACAAATTAAAAAAAAAATTTTTTTTTTAAATAAACAAACAAACAAACAAACATCATGCATATTTGCTTACCAGTGTTTAATCTTTGTACAACTGGATTAGATTTTTTTATTTTATAAAACAGCTGTTGTGATTTATTTAGAAGGAAAAGTGGGCGTGTCTTTCAACTGGTGGCAAAGTTTGAAAAATAGTGACCTGCTGAACACAAATTAAAAAAAAATTTTTTTTAAAATAAACAAACAAACAAACAAACATCATGCATATTTGCTTACCAGTGTTTAATCTTTGTACAACTGGATTAGATTTTTTTTATTTTATAAAACAGCTGTTGTGATTTATTTAGAAGGAAAAGTGGGCGTGTCTTTCAACTGGTGGCAAAGTTTGAAAAATAGTGACCTGCTGAACACAAATTAAAAAAAAAATTTTTTTTTAAATAAACAAACAAACAAACATCATGCATATTTGCTTACCAGTGTTTAATCTTTGTACAACTGGATTAGATTTTTTTATTTTATAAAACAGCTGTTATGATTTATTTAGAAGGAAAAGGGGGCGTGTCTTTCAACTGGTGGCAAAGTTTGAAAAATAGTGACCTGCTGAACACAAATTAAATTAAAAAAAAGAAGTGCAGAAAACAGGTTAAGAGCAACACGCTGCAGAAACGCCTCGTCTTTGCGTTCATGCAGATGTGCAAAGCCGAAACATCTGCTCTACAAGTGGTGCGCGCGCGGCAGCGGGACGGGACGGGACGGGACTCACTTGAAGGTGAGCGCGCAGAGCGGCCGGTAGGACTTGTGGCTCGTGTTGTCGGCCATCCTTTTGCCCCAGAAGTCGTTGGTGAAGATGCTGCGCAGGCTGGAAGCGGGCCGCATGTCCGGGTTGTTCACGATGGCCCACACATCGTCGTGCACGAACTCCCCCCGCAGCGAGTTCCCGTAGCAGAGCGCGCACGCGGCCAACAGCGCGCCGTAAACAGGAACGAACAGCGCGCGGAGGAACAGCGGCCGCCCCCCACCACCTCCTCCTCCTCCTCCCCCCGCCCCGCGGCTCCTGCTGCTGTTTCCGGTCATGTCGCTCCTGTCCGCGCGCAGCGACCGGAACACTCACAGCGGAAACACACAGCTCGTGCCATCTCTCTCCTCACGCGCTCGGGATGCGGAGCTGCACTGAGCAGAGCGGAGCCGCGTCGCGCCAGAAAAAGCCAGAAATCCGCCTCCTTGCGCATGCGCAGTGATGACTCACTTCGTACTGATTCGATTCTTCTGAACTGTATTGATTCATTGTATCGATTCACTGATTCACCACGCATGCTTGGGCAGCCGACATCACTTTAAAGGTGCCTTAGGGAAGATACTTTTTTTTTTTGTGGGTTGTTTGTTCTATTCCAGGGGTTTTCAAAGTGTGGGAGAGTCAGCCCCCCTCAGAGAGCAAATAAACAACAGCGCCCCCCACACACAATTTTTGTTGTTGCTATACTTAATGTTCCATCCGTATTTTTAAAAAATGGTTGTTGTACATTATTTTTTTCTTTTACACATTTTAAACATATGAGCTTTTTTAAAACCTCTTTTTTTTTTACACATTTTAAACATTTGTGCTTTTTAAAACCTCTTTTTTTTTTTTTACACATTTTAAACATCTGTGCTTTTTTAAAACATCTTTTTTAACACATTTTAAACATCTGTGCTTTTTAAAACCTCTTTTTTTAACACATTTTAAACATCTGTGCTTTTTAAAACCTCTTTTTTTTAACACATTTTAAACATCTGTGCTTTTTTAAAAACCTTTTTTTACACATCTTAAACATCTGTGCTTTTTTAAAGCATCTTTTTTACACATTTTAAACATCTGTGCTTTTTAAAAACCTTTTTACACATTTTAAACATCTGTGCTTTTTTAAAACCTCTTTTTTACACATTTTAAACATCTGTGCTTTTTAAAACCATGTTTCTTACACATTTTAAACATCTGTGCTTTTTTAAAGCATCTTTTTTACACATTTTAAACATCTGTGCTTTTTAAAAACCTTTTTACACATTTTAAACATCTGTGCTTTTTTAAAACCTCTTTTTTACACATTTTAAACATCTGTGCTTTTTAAAACCATGTTTCTTACACATTTTAAACATCTGTGCTTTTTTAAAGCATCTTTTTTACACATTTTAAACATCTGTGCTTTTTAAAAACCTTTTTACACATTTTAAACATCTGTGCTTTTTTAAAACCTCTTTTTTAACACATTTTAAACATCTGTGCTTTTTAAAACCTCTTTTTTTTTAACACATTTTAAACATCTGTGCTTTTTTAAAAACCTTTTTTTACACATCTTAAACATCTGTGCTTTTTTAAAGCATCTTTTTTACACATTTTAAACATCTGTGCTTTTTAAAAACCTTTTTACACATTTTAAACATCTGTGCTTTTTTAAAACCTCTTTTTTACACATTTTAAACATCTGTGCTTTTTAAAACCATGTTTCTTACACATTTTAAACATCTGTGCTTTTTTAAAACATCTTTTTTACACATTTTAAACATCTGTGCTTTTTTAAAACATCTTTTTTACACATTTTAAACATCTGTGCTTTTTAAAACCTCTTTTTTACGCATTTTAAACATCTGTGCTTTTTAAAACCATGTTTCTTACACATTTTAAACATCTGTGCTTTTTTAAAACATCTTTTTTACACATTTTAAACATCTGTGCTTTTTTAAAACATCTTTTTTACACATTTTAAACATCTGTGCTTTTTAAAACCTCTTTTTTACGCATTTTAAACATCTGTGCTTTTTAAAACCATGTTTCTTACACATTTTAAACATCTGTGCTTTTTTAAAACATCTTTTTTACACATTTTAAACATCTGTGCTTTTTTAAAACATCTTTTTTACACATTTTAAACATCTGTGCTTTTTTAAAACATCTTTTTTTTACACATTTTAAACATCTGTGCTTTTTAAAACCTCTTTTTTTACACATTTTAAACATCTGTGCTTTTTTAAAGCATCTTTTTTACACATTTTAAACATCTGTGCTTTTTAAAAACCTTTTTACACATTTTAAACATCTGTGCTTTTTTAAAACCTCTTTTTTACACATTTTAAACATCTGTGCTTTTTAAAACCATGTTTCTTACACATTTTAAACATCTGTGCTTTTTTAAAACATCTTTTTTACACATTTTAAACATCTGTGCTTTTTTAAAACATCTTTTTTACACATTTTAAACATCTGTGCTTTTTAAAACCTCTTTTTTACGCATTTTAAACATCTGTGCTTTTTAAAACCATGTTTCTTACACATTTTAAACATCTGTGCTTTTTTAAAACATCTTTTTTACACATTTTAAACATCTGTGCTTTTTTAAAACATCTTTTTTACACATTTTAAACATCTGTGCTTTTTAAAACCTCTTTTTTACGCATTTTAAACATCTGTGCTTTTTAAAACCATGTTTCTTACACATTTTAAACATCTGTGCTTTTTTAAAACATCTTTTTTACACATTTTAAACATCTGTGCTTTTTTAAAACATCTTTTTTACACATTTTAAACATCTGTGCTTTTTTAAAACATCTTTTTTTTACACATTTTAAACATCTGTGCTTTTTAAAACCTCTTTTTTTACACATTTTAAACATCTGTGCTTTTTTAAAACATCTTTTTTACACATTTTAAACATCTGTGCTTTTTTAAAACATCTTTTTTTACACATTTTAAACGTGCTTTTTAAAACCTCTTTTTTACACATTTTAAACATCTGTGCTTTTTAAAAACATATTTTTTACACATTTTAAACATCTGTGCTTTTTAAAACCTCTTTTTTAACACATTTTAAACATCTGTGCTTTTTAAAACCTCTTTTTTTACACATCTTAAACATCTGTGCTTTTTTAAAGCATCTTTTTTACACATTTTAAACATGTGCTTTTTAAAACCTCTTTTTTTTTTTTACACATTTTAAACATCTGTGCTTTTTTTAAAACATCTCATAGCATCGTTAGCTAGCACCTCTTGGCAGACAACACACTGTGGCAGTGGAGCATCTTCAGATCCAGTCCATGAAAATCCAAACTTTAAATAATCGTGGTCATACTTCCTTCTTTTTTTGCTTGGCCCAGACTCTGTCTCCTCACTCACTGTAGCTGTAGCTACTAAAAATCGATCCATTTTGTCTCTGGCAAAGGCTAGCTGAAGTTTGCTAAATGTCCGCAATAGTAACTTATTCTGGTTTATTTTTCCTCACGTTGCACCCCCCCCCCCCCCCCCCCGAAGAACTCTGGCGCCCCCTAGGGGAGGCGCGCCCCACACTTTGAAAAGCCCTGTTCTATACCATGAAGGTGAGACAGTCGAGCATTTAGGTGTGAGAGACAAGAAATGATAACAGAAAATAGAGGATAGTATTCAGGCTAGTAGCACTCCAGTCCGGTTCTCGTACCCTTATTTTAAAGCAGATACACGGAACCTTTATTTTTAAATAAATTTCTGAGTGGATAGTATCTCCATCCTTGACTCTTGTACGCTGCATAAATAGGAATAAAAAATATATATTTTTGAGAGTTAAAATCGACCGCAAAGTTGGGATTCAAGCTGAGCCAGCCAGCCCTGAGTGCGTGACGTCACAGGAGAAACCGGTTTTAAGGCCGAGGCCTTTTACAGCCATAGACCAAAGTCCATCCATCCATCCATCCATCCATCCATTATGTGTAGCTGCTTATCCTGTCCAACAGGGTCCCAGATGATTATGGGCGAGAGGCGGGGTACACCCTGGACAAGTCGCCAGGTCATCGCAGGGCTGACACACAGAGACAACCAACCATTCACACTCACACCTACGGTCAATTTAGAGCCACCAATTAGCCTAACCTGCATGTCTTTGGACTGTGGGGGAAACCGGAGCACCCGGAGGAAACCCACACGGACACGGGGAGAACATGCAAACTCCGCACAGAAAGGCCCTCGCCGGCCACGGGGCTCGAACCCGGACCTTCTTGCTGTGAGGCGACAGTGATAACCACTACACCGCTGTGCTGCCCTAGACCAAAGTCATATAAATAAAAATTTACGGTGAAAGTAAGAAATACCGTTACCGATTTGCTCAACTAAGACTGATTTGACTTCATTGATTGTGGGTTGACTTCTCATTAAAACTGGATGGGTGTTATAACTTATGCAACAGACATGTACATGCATGCATTTTCACTGATAAAACGTAAAAGGCTAATTAAATAATCAGATGAACTGAGACAATCACATTCTGAAGCAAATTAAATAATCTTATACCGCTAACTTAAACACACAATACAAGTTACATGTATTAATCTAAATGCAGATAAACAACGTGTTGTTTTTGTTGTTTTATATCCAAATGAGAGTCGGCGCGCTTACCCGTCTGCGTTCCCGCTTTTTGAAGGCCGATCTTGTGGCCGATTGTTTTGAAACAATCTGACTTTCAGTTGTTTGTTCAGTTCTCCACTCATTCACTTCTTCCATGTAAGGGTGAGATGGCAGCAATATCCAGTTTAGAAATAAGACGGCTGCTCCACTCATTCTCTATTTTGTCCATATGGGGTACTCCGCCATTACTGCTCGGCTCAGGCAATTACTAAAACCCACCGGGATGTCACCGGTTTTAGCAACAACCGTGGGGAGGTCACTGCCCGAGCGATAATGTGTCTCGTCCCGTTCCGTCCCAGGTTTTAGCGACAACCCTCAGCTCACACTTCGGGAGAACTGGTACAACTGAACTTACTTTCCTTTTCTTGTAGTTTTCCTTTAATTGTTGGTACTGCACCCTCTTTCAATAGGGGCTTATAGCCAACGCTCCTCAACATATCAGAGGTCTGTTTTGAACCGTTCAAAGCATTTCGACCCAAAGTAAATTAGTTTGGAAACAGAAAAGTTGGCTCCCGGCTGGAACCAAAATATAGCAAGTTTTTCTAAGCATGAACCATGATAACATCAGTAGGCGTGTCATTAGTTTGGAGAGGAAGTCGTGTGTAGTCACGGAGAACACAATGGGAAAAAAAATTTCTTCAGAAAAAAAATAGAACAAAAACAAACATCTACAATCACAGAACAAAAACTCGGAAGTAAACGATATGCACTGCCATCTTGCTATGACTGTTTACTCCCATTGTGAATTGTGCAACGCAATTGTTCACGACGCATCCTTGAATAACAACGGTTCTGCTCAAAACTGCCAAAAACGTGGGCCGGTTTGCTAGCTGGCACCAAGGTTTAAAGAACGGAACCGGTTCAAGAACCTGCTCCTTGTTGGTCGAAAAGAGGTAACAGAGAGACAGACGCATTCACAAGCAATTTAGAGCAGCCAGTTAAACTAATCTTTGGATTGTCGGAGGAAACCGGAGCACCCTGAGGAAACCCACAGGGCCACGACGAGAACATGCAAACACTACATAAAAATGCCCCGTCAACTAGTGATAACCACTGCACCACCCAACATGGGTTCAATATTAGAACGATCCCCGCCCATGTTCACAAAGCTCCACCCCCAGGATCTTAGTTGGCCCGTAGCCTACTGTTCTAGCCTAGTGAGTGCCAAGAGGAGCATCCGAATACAAACAAGCATTTCTGTTTTCTCAGCAACTTATTAAACTTTTGTCCAAGTTATACACCAGCGCTGTTAGAGTTTCATTTCTGGTTTCTTTTCTTGAAACCACAATGCGGTTGAATGCTCAAATCTGATTGGTCTGAAGATGTGCATTATTCTGTCGCAGCACAGCTTGGAAAGTAGTTCCGGCTGGAACATGAATGATTGGTTTATATCGGTGCTCTTGTTTGAATTTTTCAAACAATAAACATGATTGTTTCTGTAGTAACAGCTCCAACACAGGGACTTGTATGCGAGTGTTTCCAATGATCTATGCCTACTAATAAACAGGATTTTAAAAAAAAAATAAGAAAATAAAACCTATAATCATTGAAATGGTGAAGTTTTTTTGTTCAGGGCATTATTAGGTGCATTATTAGCTCATCCAGCTGACAGGAGATGAGTTTATGCCATCATGTGCTGTCCGTCGTCCACGTTTCACAAAAATCGCTTCTTCTCTCTCAATTCTTCACCGATTTTTATTCTTTTTGGCAGGAAGGTAGGTCTGCCTGGGGTGCATATATGTAGCTTCTACACAAATTTGCATAATTGCATTTAATAATGAAGATATGGAGTAATCAATCAATTCCTAACGAGAAGTTTCCACACAAATCGCTTCTTCTCCTTTAAGTCTTCACCGATTTTGATTCTTTCTGGCATGAAGGTAGGGGGACCTAGGGTGCATATAATTTCTACCCAGATTTGCTTAATTACAATTATGAATGAAGTTATTGAGTAATTAAGCCTTTATGAGCAGTTCAACAAAAAAACGGTCAATTCTTCTCGGTCAATTCCTCTCCGTTTTGGATTCTTTCTGGCAGATAGGTCGGTATTCCTAGGGCGGATATTGCTTCAATATACACTACCGTTCAAAAGTTTGGGGTCACCCAGACAATTTTGTGTTTTCCATGAAAAGTCACACTTTTATTTACCACCATAAGTTGTAAAATGAATAGAAAATATAGTCAAGACATATTTTTCTGGCCATTTTGAGCATTTAATCGACCCCACAAATGTGATGCTCCAGAAACTCAATCTGCTCAAAGGAAGGTCAGTTTTATAGCTTCTCTAAAGAGCTCAACTGTTTTCAGCTGTGCTAACATGATTGTACAAGGGTTTTCTAATCATCCATTAGCCTTCTGAGGCAATGAGCAAACACATTGTACCATTAGAACACTGGAGTGAGAGTTGCTGGAAATGGGCCTCTATACACCTATGGAGATATTGCACCAAAAACCAGACATTTGCAGCTAGAATAGTCATTTACCACATTAGCAATGTATAGAGTGGATTTCTGATTAGTTTAAAGTGCTTTTCTTTCAAAAATAAGGACATTTCAAAGTGACCCCAAACTTTTGAACGGTAGTGTATATAGCTTGTAATATTTATTGCGTAAGTTGGCCAACTTTAGATCGTTCCTTCTGGACTAGACGGGGCCGGAGTGAGCTACGCCGTCATTGACGCTCTCGTTATCCTAGAACAGCAGCACTGAGAGTAGTGCTGGCTGCAAGGCAAGTCCCAGCTTTATATGAAGAAGTCACCTGACATTTTTATTTATTTTGCATTATTTACAGCAAGTAGGTGTCACAAAAAAAGTGCATCAGTCTTCTCTATAATCTCGATTTCATTCAACACAAAAGTGTTCCAGCACTTCATGTGTATCCAGATTCCTCTAGAAATATTTGATTCAATTATGTCTTTAAATATTTAATTCGCACTTATTCGAATACAGTTATCATTTCAATAGTAACTACTTACACAGGAATACGTATAGAGGATGTGTTACAAATGGATTAAAAAAGCGTGTAATTGTTGATACACTACCGGTCAAAAGTTTGGGGTCACTTTGAAATGTCCTTATTTTTGAAAGAAAAGCACTGTTCTTTTCAATGAAGATCACTTTAAACTAATCAGAAATCCACTCTATACATTGCTAATGTGGTAAATGACTATTCTAGCTGCAAATGTCTGGTTTTTGGTGCAATATCTCCATAGGTGTATAGAGGCCCATTTCCAGCAACTCTCACTCCAGTGTTCTAATGGTACAATGTGTTTGCTCATTGCCTCAGAAGGCTAATGGATGATTAGAAAACCCTTGTACAATCATGTTAGCACAGCTGAAAACAGTTGAGCTCTTTAGAGAAGCTATAAAACTGACCTTCCTTTGAGCAGATTGAGTTTCTGGAGCATCACATTTGTGGGGTCGATTAAATGCTCAAAATGGCCAGAAAAATGTCTTGACTATATTTTCTATTCATTTTACAACTTATGGTGGGAAATAGGCGGCACGGTGGTGTAGTGGTTAGCACTGTCGCCTCACAGCAAGAAGGTCCTGGGTTCGAGCCCCGGGGCCGGCGAGGGCCTTTCTGTGCGGAGTTTGCATGTTCTCCCCGTGTCCGCGTGGGTTTCCTCCGGGTGCTCCGGTTTCCCCCACAGTCCAAAGACATGCAGGTTAGGTTAACTGGTGACTCTAAATTGAGCGTAGGTGTGAATGTGAGTGTGAATGGTTGTCTGTGTCTATGTGTCAGCCCTGTGATGACCTGGCGACTTGTCCAGGGTGTACCCTGCCTTTCGCCCGTAGTCAGCTGGGATAGGCTCCAGCTCGCCTGCGACCCTGTAGAACAGGATAAAGCAGCTACAGATAATGAGATGAGAGATGAGATGAGGGTAAATAAAAGTGTGACTTTTCATGGAAAACACAAAATTGTCTGGGTGACCCCAAACTTTTGAACGGTAGTGTATATGATATGACGAAGTTTTGACATCTTTAAGGAGATGTGTATTGAGTGTTTATGGAAGGAGTCTCCAGTGTCATGTTGCGGTTTCTCGGTAACATGACAAGCTGTTATTCGGTTATTAACTTCATCAGAGAGAACGAAACAAGGGTCTGGTGAAGGAGCGATTTTTTTTTAAATAGTCGTTATATAATAAAAGTGACCGATATAATAGGAAGTAACCCATTTCTCAGATGTTCCATAAATTAAACGCAATTATAAACGGATACTAAAAAGGACAATGTGTCGTGTATTAATCAATTAAAACTGCAATTGTTGGCAAATTGCTGTTGTATAAGAGGAATAAAACACTTCAGGAGGTGCTGTTATTGGATGTTAATCATATTTACACTTCATACTGAACTGATTTCTTGCTCACAATCTCCAGGTTTGTGTAACGATTAGAAAGAAAACATCTGGCAAAAATACAGATTCTAAATATTGATGATGAAAGCCTGATGATTCATTCTTAAAACAAGATCGACTGTAAGCTACTGCTCACTTACGTATCCCCCGCTCTCGCTTATATCAGAATGCAAGCAATCGAAGGAATAGGACACTTATTATGAACGTTGACGTCAAGAAATAATGATCCCTGAAATGAGTAAGTAAAGAGCAGTGTCTCTCCCCAGGGGTTTCAAACTGTCATTTTGAAAGAGCATTTTGCTTCTTGAAATAGCGTCAAAATCCACCCTATATGTTTTGTAAATAGATTCAGTCTGTAAACAGGAAGTCAATGTGGGACAGACCTGAAAACAGTATACACGGTATAGAACCCAAAGCTGAAGTTCGGTACCAAATATCAAGCAGGTGTGATTTGTAGTTGTTGAGAAAAGTGTAATGAAAATTTTGTAAATCCATGCTATACAGTTAGGTCCATATATATTTGGACACTGACACAAATTTAGTTTTTTTACCTGTTTACTGAAACATATTCAGGCTATAGTTATATAATGGACATGGACATAAAATCCAGACTTTCAGCTTTCATTTGAGGGTATCCACATTAAAACTGGATGAGGAGTTTCAGCTCCTTAACATGTGCCACCCTGTTTTTAAAGGGACCAAAAGTAATTGGACAATTGACTCAAAGGCTATTTCATGGGCAGGTGTGGGCAATTCCTTCGTTATGTCATTCTCAATTAAGCAGATAAAAGGCCTGGAGTTGATCTGAGGTGTGGTGCTTGCATTTGGAAGATTTTGCTGTGAAGAAAACATGCGGTCAAAGGAGCTCTCCATGCAGGTGAAACAAGCCATCCTTAAGCTGCGAAAACAGAAAAAAAACATCCGAGAAATTGCTACAATATTAGGAGTGGCAAAATCTACAGTTTGGTACATCCTGAGAAAGAAAGAAAGAAAGAAAGAAAGAAAGAAAGAAAGCACTGGTGAACTCATCAATGCAAAAAGACCTGGACGCCCATAGAAGACAACAGTGGTGGATGATCGCAGAATAATTTCCATGGTGAAGAGAAACCCCTTCACAACAGCCAACCAAGTGAACAACACTCTCCAGGAAGTAGGCGTATCAATATCCAAATCTACCATAAAGAGAAGACTGCATGAAAGTAAATACAGAGGGTTCACTGCACGGTGCAAGCCACTCATAAGCCTCAAGAATAAAAAGGCTAGATTGGACTTTGCCTAAAAACATCTAAAAAAGTCAGTGCAGTTCTGGAAGAACATTCTTTGGACAGATGAAACCAAGATCAACCTCTACCAGAATGATGGAAAGAAAAAAGTATGGCGAAGGCGTGGTACAGCTGATGATCCAAAGCATACCACATCATCTGTAAAACATGGTGGAGGCAGTGTGATGGCTTGGGCATGCATGGCTGCCAGTGGCACTGGGTCACTAGTGTTTATTGATGATGTGACACAGGACAGAAGCAGCCGGATGAATTCTGAGGTATTCAGAGACATACTGTGTGCTCAAATCCAGCCAAACTGATTGGTCGGCGTTTCATAATACAGATGGACAATGACCTAAAACATAAAGCCAAAGCAACCCAGGAGTTTATTAAAGCAAAGAAGTGGAATATTCTTGAATGGCCGAGTCAGTCACCTGATCTCAACCCGATTGAGCATGCATTTCACTTGTTAAAGACTAAACTTCAGACAGAAAGGCCCACAAACAAACAGCAACTGAAAACCGCTGCAGTAAAGGCCTGGCAGAGCATTAAAAAGGAGGAAACACAGCATCTGGTGATGTCCATGAGTTCAAGACTTCAGGCAGTCATTGCCAACAAAGGGTTTTCAACCAAGTATTAGAAATGAACATTTTATTTACAATTATTTAATTTGTCCAATGACTTTTGAGCCCCTGAAATGAAAGGATTGTGTTTAAAAAATGCTTTAGTTCCTCACATTTTTATGCAATCATTTTGTTCAACCCACTGAATTAAAGCTGAAAGTCTGAACTTCAACTGCATCTGAATTGTTTTGTTCAAAATTCATTGTGGTAATGTACAGAACCAAGATTAGAAAAATGTTGTCTCTGTCCAAATATTTATGGACCTAACTGTATGTTTCGTAAATACATTCAGTCGGTAAACAGGAAGTTGATGTGCGAGAGACCTGAAAACGGTACACATGGTACAGAACCCCAAGCTGAAGTTTGGTACCAAGTGGCTATGATTTGTGGTTGCTGAGAAAAAGGGTGTTTCGGACGGACAGAGATAGAGAGATACGGATGGACAGAGGTAAACCAGTACCCCCACCCCCCAGAGTGGGGGTATAATAAAAAAAAAAAAACCTGATATTGTTCTGATTTTCTTCAGTAGGAGGCATGAGTTAATGGGAAAGTTTACAGAGTTTATTATTAACTAGTGTTTGTACAGTTTGAAGTTAATATAAAGTACAAAGCGCGTCTCAAACTCGAGCATTCTTCGTCTTTCAGGCTCGTTCCGCACGGTGGAAACATCAAATAAAAAAAATTTTTTAAAAAAGAAAATTAAAAAATTTTCCCAGGAAGGCACTTCACAGTCTTCAGTGATCTTGAACAGCAGCTGCTGTGTACTGTCAGGGTGACAGATGTGATAATAACAGACGACAAAATAAAGATCGCACTGAGCTTTCTGTTGCTAAGCAACCTGGTTCACAGTGTGCCTTGATAAGAAAATCTTAAAGATTCAGAAGAACGACACGGAGGTGATGTAGTGGCAGAGTCAATTTTATGATTTAAGTTAATTCTCAAAACGTACTAATACAAAAAAAAAAAAAAGTCAGACATACGAACATGTAACAAATATAAAGCACAGTCTTCCCAGTACGGAGATCACAACATGGACACGAACATACCTTCAAAACACTGACGGCACACGCAACCTGTGTATGAGTGTGTGTGAGAGAGTTTGCCTTCACTGCAAAAAATGATGTCGTAGGAAGTGAAAATATCTCGAATATTGTTTAAACGATCTCGCATTTCCTATTAGAAGAAAACGACACCGATTCTGATGTTATTAAACCTCGTTCTAGATTGCAACCAACTTATTCCAAGATGTCTTACCAAGTAAAAATATCTGTCCATGCAGCAAGATAATTTCACTAGTATTAAGTAATTTTCTCCTCAAATTCAGTTTTCAATTTTTTGCAGTGTTCTTATAGTAAAACACTCTCTATATCACACACTCAGAGTGTCACAGCTGACAAAGGGGAAGTGATGAAGTCCAGCAGATAATACAGATAGAGTTTAGGTGCTCATACACACGACTGTCACTCATACTTACTGCTCACTCTCTCTCACACACACACACACACACACACACACACTACTAGTGAGTCAGGCTGTGCTAGGACAAGGCCTCTCTCTTATCCAAGAGCCTCAGTGATCCTGCTGGGATTCTGGATCTGTGGAGCCACTTTTTAAGCCCTGGCTGAAAACGACTCTCGAAGCTCCGCTCCAATGCGTTGCTCCGATTGTGTCCTTATAAAGTCAGGACGCTGATTCTGGAGTTAAAACCGTTTGCAGATCCAAAACCCACAATCGTGTCTTCATCCAAGCGCTCTGGTACCTCCCGCACACAAGAGATCCCTCTGAGACAGAGAGAGGACAAAAATAATAATAATAATAATAATAATAATAATAATAATAATAAAAATTAAAAGCATGATCTTTAAATAATATTGGCTGCCGTTGAGTGGTAGATCAGATATATTCCATTCAGCGAGCGTGATATTGAACGAGTCGAGTCGAAAACGAGTAGCTGAATGGAATATATCTGATATACTATGAAAAAAATCCAGCCAATATTATTATTAATTAGGGATGAGCGAGTACAGCATTATCTGTATCTGTTAACCATATGAATTATCTGTAGCCGTAGCCGTACTCGGAGTGGGCGGGGCTTAACCCGGAAGTGGGTCTGGTTGTCTTGAAACGGGCGGGGCTTTAACCAGTATGTTATTTTAAGCATGCAATTGATATGGGTTGATCAGAAATTGTTATATTTATTGCTGATTAGAAAACTATTTACAGGACAGCATCAGCATTGAGCTTCAGATCGACGGTTTTGATCACGATAGCAAACGAACTGTTTACAGAACAAGTTTTGCAACAATGAATATAACACATGCGGTTGCAATTATGAAATGAAATGTAATGAACAAGAGTTTTCATACTCAACATAACTTTCTTTTTTTAACTTTCAATTTTTTTTTTATGATCAGTGTGATTTTTTTTTTCCACACCAGGTGTGCGTGTGTGTGTAGCTTAATTTGTAATATTATTTATACCACTACTACCTAGAAAGTGTCAGACACTCAGTGCATGAAGTAAAATAAAACTGGTTAGAGCCAACTGACGGTTTAAAAAAAAAAAAAACTCCAATGACCGGCAGAGAGAGAGTGTGTAGCTTAATTTGTAATACTTATACCACTACTACCTTTATTTTTACATGAATTACAGCAAGAAAGTGTCAGACACTCAATGCGTGAAGTAAAAAAAACCCTGTTTTTAACCGACAGTTAAAAAAAGAAAAAAAAAATTTCCGACAGGCAGAGACGCGAGTCGCTTTCTACCAAGCACCACGTCTGAACGAACCCACATTTACCAGAACTCTACTGGTTATAAATAAGTACAAACTGAAATAAAAACAAACTTGAAGCTGAAGAAACCTGAAACGTTAACGGAAAAGACCCACGAACCGGAGTGGCTGAGGGAGAGACAGAGAGCTGTTCTCTGTGTGAGTGAGCAGAGCGGTGTGTGTAGGGGAGGGGCGCTGTGACGCTGTGTGAGGATTTTTATTCAGTCCGAGCACAGATATTGACTCATATTACTCATATAATACTCGTACTCGGCAAAAGTGCTTTATCTGTACCGGATACTCGTTTCAGCCGAGTAGCCGGTTCAACTCTATTATTAATATTATTATAACACGTACACACTCTCTCTTCCAGTTTTTCATGTCCATTGGTATGTTTTTCTCTTGTAAACAGAGGGGAACTGTCAGGGCCTTCTAGTCCTTCAGAGAAGCCCAAACATATCAGCATTTCCAACGTTATATCCAATTTCTTTCATAATTTCATTATAATTCTCTTCTAATTTTCTATCAAACTTTCTTCAGAAATGAAAGCGTTACTGTCCTGAAAACATTAAAATCGAGTTATCCAATGAGAGTTTTTTGTTTGTTGTGTCTATGCTGAGAAGAGTTTAGAGCTGCTCACTCACTGGTTAGGACTTCATTGCCGGGACAGAAGGCCGTGGCAGTGTATGTTTATGTAGGAAGTGACAGATGATTTAATTAACCAATCAGATTTTGATTTGCAGTAGGAGGGACCAAAAATTTATCGCCCTCGGCCTTCTCGAAGGCCAACGTGAGCTTAACCGTGAGTCGGCGCTGTCAGCGCAGCAGTGAAGTCACCTTCCAGCCAGTGTAGCGTTCATCAGTAGTGTTAGCGAATGCTAATAAAGCGGTCAAGCCAGTGCTATCTATCGAGAGCTACAGGCTAACGACCGAGAAACTAAGATTTCTGACTCCAGACTCTTCCACGCTGCACGCTCGCTACAGTATTTTTCACTCAGACTTAAGTATTAATTTCCCTGTGTAATTTATATAGTTGCGTTTAAAATCAACATCGACAGCTACACACAGCGAAGCGACCTGGCAGCCTGATGCTAATCCCTTACAAAATCCTTTACCCTGTCACTTTTTTGGTGTCTGGCTAAGTTTTGGTCACGCTCAAGTCCCAGCTCTAATAGTAACGGTTCACCGCTGCTTGTAAATACGTGTGAAGAATATATAAGGGTTGTTTTACAACCAGGGTACGCAAGCTAAAAATCACATTTAACACTTATTATCTTCAATATCAAAAGGCTTGACTAAATAAACTTGGTTGTTTATGGTAGCCCTGTGATAGCTCTATTTGCCATGCAAAAAAAAAAAAATGGTGATAACGTTATTTTTGTTGAATGTATGGCAATATATGTCATATTTAGCAAAATTACTCGTGTCATTTAGAAAAAGTGCTTTTTTGACCACAGGTAGCTCCGAAAGGGATGCACTTAAATCATTCTTTATACCATAAAACAAATATTTGGGGCGGCACGGTGGTGTAGTGGTTAGCGCTGTCGCCTCACAGCAAGAAGGTCCGGGTTCGAGCCCCGTGGCCGGCGAGGGCCTTTCTGTGTGGAGTTTGCATGTTCTCCCCGTGTCCGCGTGGGTTTCCTCCGGGTGCTCCGGTTTCCCCCACAGTCCAAAGACATGCAGGTTAGGTTAACTGGTGACTCTAAATTGACCGTAGGTGAGTGTGTGAATTAGCCTGGGCCCGCCCATCCTAAGCGTGACGCAACACGAGGGCCTGTTCCGAGCTTAGTCTGGCCAGGCAGGCTATCTACAGCATTTCCAAGCTCCCGAAAAATCGGGAACCAATCAACTTTGAGCATCTCCAACGGCCCTGGGTAGAGGCGTGTTCAAGGCAGTGACGTAGTAGAACTGCGACCGGAAGCCATAGATTGTTTACAGAATCTATGCCGGAAGCGCTTCATTCACATCACGAACATGGAGCAGCGGCAAGCCTTTAACACAGCGGTAGATGCCGTATTGAAAGCATTCAACGGGAAGTTCTCATTGAAAACGGAGCAAAGAGCAGCCCTGGAGGTATTTATTGAAAGGAAGGACGTTTTCGCCTTGCTCCCGACCGGCTTCGGTAAGAGTTTAATCTACCAGTTAGCCCCGTCACGTCACATACGTCAGAGGAAAGAGTGATGTGATTGGTTTAAGCTTCGTCACAGCCTTTTCTGGCTTCGACCAGTAGCAAACTGAGGCATTTCAGGGAGGCGGGTCAACCACGGGCTCTGGGAAACGGTTGGGCTTAATAGCTTGGCCAGACCAAATGCTCGCAGAGCTTTGAAGTCGCGTTAGCCAGGCTAAGTGTGAATGGTTGTCTGTGTCTATGTGTCAGCCCTGTGATGACCTGGCGACTTGTCCAGGGTGTACCCCGCCTTTCGCCCGTAGTCAGCTGGGATAGGCTCCAGCTTGCCTGCGACCCTGTAGAACAGGATAAAGCGGCTAGAGATAATGAGATGAGATGAGATGAGACAAATATTTGGTTCCATATCATTGGAAACATAGTTAAGTTTCAATGTTGAATGCCAGTAAGTTTTCAGACTATTTTGATCAAATTAGTATGTAATTGTGTCAAAAAATGTCCTCTCCGAGACAGCTAATTTTTCAATATAAAATAACATATCTAAAATGATTATTTTCATCCTAAAATGTGGTCAAGATATTGGGACATAAATATTAGAGACAACTAACACAAAGCTTACAGCCTGATATTTAAAAGCACTATGGAAGTAGTGGATTCTGAATTGTCAAAAAAAAAAAAAAAACGTCCTTTCTGAGAATCACTTCATTTGTTTCTCCCAGCCCTGCTTAAAGCTACACTTAATCTTCTTTATCTTATAGCAGATTACACAAAACTACCATACACACATCAAAAAATTACCTCAAATCTGTTCTTTAACTTGTCCTTCACTTAAAAACTGGTACAAGAACCAGTTTGAATCAATTTGAATTTTGGACCCCTGTGACACAAACTTTGTACCCTGATTGTAAAACAAGCCATAATGAAGTTTTGGGAGCCTTTCAGGTGTTAAATGTGTCTCTCTCTTTCCTGGTGAGCACAGAAATGCTTGTGCGCGACAGAAAACTCTCTCGTTGGATATTCGCATCAGCTCCGACGTGTGACGTCATGTCGTCTTGACAACCATGCAATATCGTAAACCGTATTCAACGTTCATTCTCCATTGTCTAGAGTGATGTAATACAGGTAGGATAAGTGATATGCTAACAAAATTGCATGCTATCAAACCAAATGAACGAAACCCGGTATAAGGGACTAGAACACATTTTTATTCCATGGAAAAGTGTCCTGTATGTATACAGTAAGCCCTCAGTATTCGAGGGGGTTAGGGACCGAACATGGCCGCGAATAAGCCAAAATCGCGAATACTTGTAAACCCCCCCCCCATAAAACGGCTCACAAATGCTTATTTATTTATTTTTTTCCCAACTTTATTTATGATTTTGCGGCAGCACTGTACACAAAATGCAATGTTCACGATACATTCTTGGCTGACCATTTTTCACCCTTTTTAAAAAATAACAAACATTAATTATAACAAAAAGACAAATAATAAATGAATAATTATTATACAATTAAATTAAGTGATAGTAATAAAAAAAAATAAAATAAATTAAAATTAAACAAGACAGCAGACCAACACTATCAGTAGTAGACAGCAACAGCCCTCTTTCATTCATGCACTGATGGACAATTTATACTGATCCATAAATTTAAGAAATGGCTGCCATGTTTTATCAAATTTTATAGTCGACCCAGCAAGTATGCACCTCATTTTTTCTACATGTAAAAACTTCATCAACTCCGTTAACCACTGATCATGAGAGGGAGGACACTCTTGTTTCCACCTCAAGAGGATGAGGCACCTTGCTAGCAGGGACGCAAAGGCCACCGCCTGAGAGTAATTTTTTGAAAGGGAAATTTCAGGTGGTAGCACCCCAAATAGGGCGGTCAATGCATTGGGAGCAAGATTGACTGTAAATACCTTTGAGAATGTCTGACAAATGCTTATTTTGATGTCTAAAACACTCCCTATACCCTAGGCTATGATCCCAAACACTTTAGATACACTTCTGACCAATTTGTAGACAGTTTTCGAAAATACGTATGACAGTATACGATGGTCATGAGCTTTGGGTAATGACAGAAAGAACAAGATCGCGGATACAAGCGGCTGAAATGAGTTTCCTTCGCAGGGTGGCTGGGCGCTCCCTTAGAGATAGGGTGAGAAGCACAGTCACTCGGGAGGAGCTTGGAGTAGAGCCGCTGCTCCTCCACATCGAGAGGAACCAGCTGAGGTGGCTCGGGCATCTTTTTCGGATGCCTCCTGGACGCCTCCCTGGGGAGGTGTTCCAGGCATGTCCCCCCGGGAGGAGGCCCCGGGGAAGACCCAGGACATGCTGGAGGGACTATGTCTCTCGGCTGGCCTGGGAACGCCTCGGTGTTCTTCCCGAGGAGCTGGCCGAGGTGTCTGGGGAGAGGGAAGTTTGGGCTTCCATGCTTAGACTGCTGCCTCCGCGACCCGGTCCCGGATAAGCGGAAGAAGATGAGACGAGACGAGTATACGACACCCTAGTCACTGCCGCAAAACTCTTCCCTTCCTTTAGCATATCGAGAAGTCCTACCTTCTCCTGCAGCGTCATTGCCTTCTTCTGGTGCTTAGGTTCCTTGGCAGGAGCCTTAGAAGATGCAGAGCGTTTAGGAGCCGTTGTAGGGCGTAAAAATTATTCAAAAATACCAAGAACGCACAACAAGTGAACAAGTCTGAACTACGGGACCCGCGAGACTGTACTGTACAATGCGCTCATTCGTATCAGCCAATGAGCAGCAGCCCGCCATTCAAACTTCAGCCAATAGCGAGCGAGCATTCGGCTCCGAGAATGTAGCAGTGCGTAAACGTTCGCAGTGCGTAAACGTTCGATATGTTCGCCGCAAATGACCGCGAATCGCTGAGATTTCCGCGAATGTATAGACCCCTTTCACTGACGTCACCCGAAACCGGAAGTAAACAGACCCTGCGCCATTTTGGAAGACCAACAAACTCGTGATAAGGGGATAATAACAGCAGCGGTATGTGAACCCACGAGAATAAAGTGGAGTCGCAAACGACTTAAACAAACAAATCTGAGCTGTTTTATTTATGATTTATTGGCCCAACAGTAGACTTGAAAGAAACCTGTGTGAGACTTGGCAAAAAACTGTGGATATAATGGATAAGTCTGTGCATGATCTGCGGACACTTTGAGGTAAGCAAACGCAAGAAATTCAGATTTAAAACATGCTAAATTGGCCCCAAGTTGATAACTGGATGAGGAGCAAGCCTCCCAGAGGGTTCCTACACATTTTCAAATTTAAAATTCCAGACTTTTTCCATACTCAAATTCCAGAGGTGGACAGTAACGAAGTACATTTACTTGAGTACTGTACTTAAGTACACTTTTTGAGTATCTGTACTTTACTTGAGTAGTATTTATTTTGGAAACTTACAACTTTAACTTCACTACATTTGAAAGACAAATATCGGACTTTTTACTCCACTACATTTCTGTCAAGGTCCTCGTTACTATGAAGCAGCTTTGAAAGTGGATGATTTTTTTCTTTTCTTTTCTAAAACGACTTTCTATGGATTTGCCCGCCAAGTTGCCATAGCCTTTGTCCATGGCTAATGCTAGTTAACTCGGACGCTGTTAGTTAGCGTGTAAAAACAGAGTTACGCCAACATGAATAACGTTAACTTACCTGAAGTCCTTTCAGAAATATGTTTTAGCATAATCTTGCCAAATAATCAATGTAGAAATCTTTCTTTTCTAGTAGCATTAGCTAGCCAATAATGATTTTGAGTTTGAAAAGAGTTTGCTAGCATGTCAGGTGGCGCTTCACTGACTAGCTAGCTTAACATTAAACCACCATGATGGCACAGCATGCGTTCATTTTGTCAATTCACATTTCTGTCTTTGGTAACGGCATTAGGTTTTGTCATCGTTGTGGCAATAATACAACAATGCATTGACAGAAAATGTACTTTTAATACTTAAGTATTTTTAAAAGCGAGTACTTCAGTACTTTAACTTAATTAAAAATTTGACTGGACAACTTTCACTTGTATCAGAGTAACATTTAACCAGTGGGATCTGTACTTTGACTTAAGTAATGAAGTTGGGTACTTTGTCCACCTCTGTCAAATTCTCAGGTTTGGAGACTTCAGCGAACAAACAACTACTCATATATTTAAAAGAATTACTTGAAAATCAAACAGGTGCTCACATTATGACATACCACCAAAATGCATACCATATTTAGCTTGGCCTAAAATTTGTATCAGTGCCCTGTTTTTGTCATAAATATATATACACATTACACAAAATACAGGATGCCACTCTGACGCACACGTACCTGATGCACACTTCAAGACATTAAAACACAGGTGTGTGAAGATGTCAAGCACATACAGGATGTCCCGAAAAAAAATGTATACACACTTTTAATCACTGTAACGTACTGTATGTGTTTATTAAAATCCGTGTAATTTTCAAAGAGTAATAGAATTTACAGACATTTTATTATTTAGTCACCGCCTGTTCTCAAACTGACATCCATTCTGGTCCAGTCGCTGCTGACAATGCAAATCACATTCAATTCTCTTGGTATTTTTGGACATTCACTTTTGGCCCTTTTCCACTACCCTTTTTCAGCTCACTTCAGCTCACTTCAGCCCGACACGGCTCGCGTTTCGACTACCAAAAACCAGCACGACTCAGCTCGCTTCAGCCCTGCTTAGCCCCTAAAACTCACACCGTTTTGGAGTGGGGCTGAAGCGAGCCAAAGCGAGCTGAGTGAGGCTGGGGGCGTGAGCAGACACTCCCCTGTGCACTGATTGGTGAGGAGGAGTGTCCTCACATGCCCACACACGCCCCGCGAGCACGCTGGGATCTGTAAACACCGTAAACCCGGAAGGAGAAGAATTACGAATTACGAGAATTTCTGAAGCCTTATGCGCCTCGCCTCATCTATACGCTCTTGCCAGTATCTGTTGGCGTTGTCGGTGACAACAAGCCACAGAACCAAGACCAGCAACACTAACGACTCCATGTCCTCCATGTTTATTGTTTACTATTCGGGTTGTGAGACTACCGCTTAAAAGCTCACTGATGTCACTGTTTGCGCTGCTTAACGACATCACCTGACGTCCACCCACTTTCGCTAACTCCACCCAATGTGTCCACCCACTTCCAGCCAGCACGGTTCAGCGCGGTTGTAGTCGAAATGCAACTCCAACAGCCCCGCTCAGCCCGACTCAGCACGGCACGACTCAGCCCGACTCAGCCGCGTTTGTAGTGGAAAAGCGGCATTTCAGTGACTGTTGCAGGTCTCATAGCGTAGACTATAAACATCAGTTAGAGGCAGTGATAAAACAATAAAGTGATGTCTGTAAATTCTATTACACCTTGAAAATGAAATGAATTTTAATAAACACCTACTTCACAATGATTCAAAGTGTGTATACATTTTTTCGGGACACCCTGTACTGTATGTTGTGCACACACACAAGTTTATCGAAGCTAATAATTTGAAAACAGTCATTATGGCATTTTTTGTATTTACTATTGTGTTTTATGAAGGCCGTGTGTTAGTTCCACTGTAGATCACATTTTGTCCACATACCAAGAGATGGCAGACGTGGCCACCCTAACCAGTATGTAATGGCTGCAGTGCCCTTGAGCAAGGCATTTAACCCCACATTGCTCCAGGTTGTAACCATGTTGTACCCTGTAATAACTGTAAGTGGCTTTGGATAAAAGCGACAACTAAATGGAATGTAATTATAATAATGATGTAATAACAGCATTGTTCAGTTTATATGTATGTTTGCGTACACAGCCTTCATATTTTTGTCGGCAGTTTTTTTTGTCTTGGGTCGCTTGTTTTCAGGGTCCATGTGCCTTATTTTTCTAGCAAATTCTGGCAACACTGCCAAATAAGCCATAAGCATTTTTACACTGACTGGAGCTATGATGTGTGTTCACGCGTGTTCAAGAGGCGTTTTGGAGCAGGGGGTTTTCCTGCGTCTTGTCCAAAGTCTTGCAAGAAGCAAGCAGGTTCAGGAGGTGTGGCGGAGCGCATGCCAGTACAACAGAACACCCGTTTCCCTCCCTCCGCATTTCAACACATTTCTTTGGCAAAATTCAACTGAATGTCGGAATGTTGAGCTTCATTTTACTATGTAGCGGCAAAGGTCTGGAAACACAAATATTTCTCCATACCCTAATTTCCATTTTCCATACTTTTCCAGACCTGGAAAATACTAAAATCAAATTCCATACTGTGTAGGAACCCTGCTCCCAGACTTCTACAATTTAATAATAATAATAATTTAGGATGGTTTGGGGCTTGCTCGCTGCTGCCAGGTTGGTTGTTGAGTAGCCTGTTTGTTTTTTTTTCCTTGCGTGTGGTATCATTGCTGACGCGAGGTTGTTTTTTGAACATGCCAATGCGGACACGATTTCCCCTGATGAGTTATGACTTCAGACGCGATGCGTGTGTGGAGTCCGCGTGATATGTGCGTAAGATAGGCTTCTCATGTGTTTGGAGATCCGCGCTCCGAGACAAGCGCCAGCACCCCCGCCCCCCTCAAGGGAAAAAAAGGGACCCCCCCCCGAAAATATCGGCATAGTTCGAACACTGAGTGTAGGCACTGGGTGTAAACAACAAATAGTTTACAATGTCTGGGTAGCAAACAGATGGCAGAATTGGTGTCCGGTCCTCCTTATGTTTCCATTCTCCCTTGCCGCGAGTCTTATCATATGGGTCAAACCCATCAATCACAGCCAGTTTCTCCACATACCGTGCCCTTTCTGCAGCTGGTAATGTACTCACATAACCAGAATTATCAGCCATCGTGTCACTTTACTCTCGCTCGTACTTTGTTTTATATTGTGAGTGCATGTACTTGGTCTTCCAATATGGCGCCTAACAAAATCTCGCGGCGCGGTGACGTCATGTGAAAGGGGTCTATAGGAGATATGTTCTATATAAAATCCCGCGAATATGTGAATTCGTGAATACTGAACCGTGAATAGGCGGGGGTCTACTGTAATAATAAAACATATCGACCGGGATACACACTTACATCACCATGTCATGTGGCTATGCTCACACGATTAATACTTCATATCAAACTTTAAAAAAAAAAAAAGGTTTCCCGGAGAAAGTGTCAAAAATGATCATTGCTACGGCTGAATCTTTTGCACCTCTGTTTTCAAACACTATTCACTCTGTGTCGATAGAAGATTCCACACAAACGGTGTGTTCAGTTCTGATCCTCACCTCTCCAGAAGGGGGGAAAAAAAAAATTCTCTCAGGTTGGGGTTGTTGCAACGTTCGTTCAGAGCTTCAGTGTAATTCTTGCTCTATGTTGCATCATTTTTTCATAATCTCTCAATCCATCTTAGGGAAATAAATATCGCTGTTCCCTGTCTAATTTCCAATATCGTCTCAGTCATTAGCCACTTTAAGCCCGGCGTCCGTATTTCCCCGTTACCTAGCAACAGTGACTTCAGTCCCTCAGACACTGAATACATCTTTTGTTCTCTTTCTCGTGCGGAAAACACAAATATGTTGATGTTCGTTGTCTGTACTTCCCAGTTGCCTAGCAACAATGTTCTCACGAACGCTTGACCAGCGAGAATTTTGCGTGTTCTCTCTGAATGTACGATGAGCTTCTTGTAAGGAAATGGGTCGTGAAAAAATAAAAATAAAAAAAAGCTAACGATGGAAAAAGAATAATCAATAATTTGAATTTTGTAAACCTGAATTTCGCTCCTGTTTGGAAATTGGATATGGACCTGAAATTAAATTAATAATCTCGGTTATTAAAGCCTGAATTTTATCTGATGTATGCAAAGGAATAAAACAATTCCACGAATCAGCAACAGGATGGTGCGATGCGAGGTGGAATTACTGTTCCTACCCCAATGTTCCCCAATAACACCATTTCGTAATTTGAGATTTTTTGAAAATTCAAATCCAAATATCTTTACAGACTTGTCGCCATGTTTGCAGTGTTCCTGTTGAGAGAGGGTTTTCGAGGCAGGAGATGCTCACCACAGGCCTTTTCCTGCTGCGTTCCTCCTCTGCTGGGCCAGACTGTAGATCTCCTGCAGCTGCTTCTTCTGTTCATCACTCAGAGACTGCGTGAGCATCTGATACCAGCCTGCGTCTGAGCTCTGCACTCCTGCAACGCCACGGAGTCACAACACTGTTAGTGAGTCAATCGGCGGGAGAAAGAGAAATACGCCCTATTCAGAGTGGGTTAGTTTTACACGGGGAGGTGGTGGTGTGGTGTTACTACAGGAGCAGCTCTGGGACTTGTCTGAATCATTAAAGGAGATCTGAAGGCAGATTTTTTATTATCAAAATTCTATTTATCTCATTTTATTAAATATAGAAATGCATTTTTGATCGCTATTTTGTCACTGCTGTAGCAAGTTTTGAGTGTTTGAAATACGCTCTGTAATATATCAGTCCATATGTCAAAGCGACGGCCGTAAACGAGATTCGTTGAGACCTGTGCGAGACACCGTAGGACGGAAGTAAAACGTACAGCGCAAATCAAAGTGACCGACATCTGCCAACATCGTCAAAAGACGCGCGCGCCCTCTTTCGAATGCTGATGTAATCAAGCCGGAAGTTTTGTTTGTTTTGATAGCAATCAGGAGAGTTTGAAAAAAGTCAGCAGTAATCGTCATTTAAACTCGTTTTTGTGCAATACTTCGCTTGGAAAACAGTTTTCAAAATGGCGGCGCTGACACCTGGCTGACACTTCACGTTTTGAAGTCTCGCACAAGTCGAGACTTAGGCCGATAAGTATAATATTTAATTGCGATTAGTTGCCAATACGAGTCACGATATAACGTTACTAAAACCGAAAACGTAATTGAATAACACGCTAATTAAGAAATAAAGCAAGTTTAAAAATGACTTCAGTTCTTCTTTAAGTAATGTTTATGTGCCTTTTGATCCTAAGAAATGTGAGAAATGTTAATTTTTAGCTCCCCTGGACTGAAGGTCCGGTGGGTTTCTGCCATGGGCTGCTGAGGTCAGTGTAAAGAGGTCGGGTTGGTTTCCCGCAGCAGAACTTGAAAAATGTGACAAATAATATCTTGAAACTTGGTATATAGTTGGTATACAGGGCGATCTGCCAACGTCGTCAAAAGACGCGCGCGCCCTCTTTCGAATGCTGATGTAATCAAGCCAGAAGTTTTGTTTGTTTTGATAGCAATCAGGAAAGTTTGAAAAAAGTCAGCAGTAATCGTCATTTAAACTCGTTTTTGTGCAATACTTCGCTTGGAAAACAGTTTTCAAAATGGCGGCGCTGACACCTGGTTGACACGTCACGTTTCAAAGTCTCGTGAAGATCGCGCGGATAAGCGACGCCTGCCGTGGACCAAACGAACTAAATTCAACACGGCTAAAAACCGAACAGGCCGATAAGTATAATATTTAATTGCGATTAGTTGCCAATACGAGTCACGATATAAGGTTACTAAAACTGAAAACATAATTGAATAACACGTTAATTAAGAAATAAAGCAAGTTTAAAAATGACTTCAGTTCTCCTTTAATGTGCATACACCACTGAGTTCTATATAAAATCTGGAGAGCTCATAGGCTTGTCAGAGAGAAGCCAGCTGGTCGCCATCTTACCACTCCCATCACGGAGCAGAACCCTCATTGAGACTACTGGAAGCTACACGCAATTGGACAAGTTATTTATGTAGTTGGTGAGAAAAAAAAAAAAAAACTTGGCAGAAAAATGCCTGCATGTGCAGCAGTAAACTGTACAAATCGTCAGGTCAAAGGTTCTGGACGGACATTTTACCTGCGAGTATTGATAGCTAGTGTGTGATCATTTTTACACGTGTGTGCACAGTGGCATTTGCATGAACCCCCTATAGGAAGAAAATAAATAAATAAATAAATAAATACACACACATCTGTCTCATCGTCTTGTCTGTTTTTGTTGAAAATCTGACATTGATATCGGGGATGAACACACTGACTGGGTCAGATTTCTGATGGAAACGTCCCAGACTAGATCAGTGTGTGTGTGTGAGATGTATAAGGAAGAAGAAATATATGAACAAAAAAGATACATAAGAGAAAAACTGAAATAATCTTCGTAAAAATAATTATAGTAGTAAAAAAGAGCCGTTTCAACAGGGTATCTGCACATTTCTGATAACCAAAAATAATACTTTTTAAGGCCATTTTAAGACCTGTGAGAATAAAAAATAAGACCACTACCACGGGGAAAAAATATTAAAAAAAAATCAGACTCTAGGCTATTATGGTCAAAGCATATTTATATTTTAATCAGTGCATCTCCAGTTTACGAACAGAATCTTGTCTTTCCCACAAGTAAACGATTTTGCATATTCAGAATCAGGGAACATTGCCCTGAAGACGGTGCCCACGTCTTCGTTCGAATTGTAGGAGTGGTGTCGGTCAATCGTTTGCAGAACCCACAGTATTTCAGCCTTAAGTGTAGCGGTCGAGGCGAAAGCACCGAAGGCACTTGTACTGGGAGAAGTAGGCACCGAAGGGAAAGTGGGCTTTGCGCTAACGTTTGCAACGGGTGCTGCAAACATCTGCATGGGAACTGTTGTTACCTGACTGGCGGCAAAGCGTTTATGCTTTTCCCCTTTCATGTGAGCGTCAAGGGCAGTACAGCCCATTGTTCCCAACTTTACGTCTTTCTTGCAGAGTTTACACCGAGCTTCATTTTCGGACGTTGCTTTTGACAACCAACCGCTATATTTCTGGTCCTCAAGCCACTTGTCCCTAAACTTACACTTCCCCATCCTACATGTCTGCCACGCTAAAGAAACCACTTCTTCATCTTTTCCCACAACACTATAAGGAAAACACTGCCCCCTAAAGGCCTCTGCATGCTCTTGCGACAAGGCTTTTGCAGATAGCTTTTCGCAGACAGTTGTAATTTATCGTTGAGCGGGGAGTAATGGGCGTGCGCGATGTTATTCACCGGCACAACGCAAGGGGGCGCGAAGTCGCTAGGAGTAGTTGGTGGGTGTGGTTAGTGGAGTGTTTATCCTCCGGTTACTTATAATTACTAGAACTTTTTTTTTTATATAATGACTAGAACTGGAGTCGTATAGATGTCCGTACTTCCTCACTTCCTCGATCAACCGCTCTTCGTGCTGCTCCATCTTCGCTCGTGTTTTTAAAAATGCCGGTCGTGAAAACAAAACAAACCGGGAAAGTAGGGAAGCGGAAGTGCGTGTTCAGCGGATGTAGATTGGACCAATCAGAGCCCTCTTGTCTGTGGCGCTGTCTGCGAGGCTTCTGCGGTGGTCACAATTTTTGGGAGGTGCACGCAGAGCGTCTGCGAAGGTGAGGGGGCTACGCAGACGCCGTCTGCGACGCTATCTGCGAGGACTGCGTTGTCAGCATAAATTGGCCTTAAGTGTTGTGTGACGCCTGTACTTTTAGGTACAGAGCGGTCTTTTTGCCATCTTCTTGTTACACATTGACGTGCGCTGTTTGAACAACGTTAGCACGGAAAAAAAAAAAAGTACAAACATATATTTTTGTGCCCCGATGAAATTTAATGCCACCAATATGAAAATTAATGCCACACTTCGAAATATTAGCAAAATATAAGGCTATTTAAGGCCTTAAACGCCATATACTGTATATCAGACTTTTTAAGGATCCGCGGACACCCTGTTCAAAAAAAAAAGATGATCAGAGACTGAACTGGAAAAGGGAAAAAACAAAAATAAAAAACAGTGAAGGAGAGCGCTATAAAAGATATGTAAGGAATGTGGGTAAAATTGAGAAAATAAGAGGTGGTAATGAAAAGGAGGGAAGAAAAAAAAAACAGGAGATGCGTTTCTTGGGGCGAGTTTGATCGGATATGACGGTTTAAAACACAGGCTGAATACGCCTGATGGGAGTGGTAAGATGGCGGCCAGATGGCTTCACTCATCTCTACAGTGGGGAATGGGCTATGAGCGCTCCAGATTTTATACAGCGCTCAGTGGCATACAACATCTGCAAAGATTCCACTGCAGTTTATCTTATATCAAATCAGTACAAATAACACACATGCATTTGCTAAACTAGTGTAAATTACGGAATGCTACGTACGAAGTAGAGAGGCGGAAAAGAACTGATACTCGTCTTCGCCGTTGTCGTAGTCCAGTGGCGTGCTGTATTCCTCCAGCGCTGTTCCCTCCAGACCGTCCTCATCCCAGTAATCTTCATCATCATCATCATCATCATCCTCTCCGTTGTTGCCGTTGCCACTGGGAGAGCTGGATGGCTGCATGCTGGAGCTCTTCTCTCCTGCTTCATCCTCATCACTGGGAATCTCCTCTGGGAAAAAAACAAAACAAAACAGTTATTCTACGAAATCGAGTCGTACATGAGCCGATAGTGATAATCCATGTACGACGAGATTGAGTAGAATAACGGTTTTATTCTATCCAAATTCACTGGATTTTCAGAAACGGAGCATGTTTATTTTTATTTTTTGCAAATTCAATAAATAAAGACTTTGTACAAAACGTTCGACAAAATCATTTCCGCTTAGAATGTAAACAAACCGGCGAAATGACAGGAGCAATTTGTGAAAAATGCGATAATTCTTGGGGGGGGAAAACAAAAAAACCCCATAGACGTATAAACATAGACGCCGCATTCTGCGTAGAATCATACGTCATCCTCGCCACCATATTGGATGTGGCAAAGTGGAGATTCTTCAACCGTCTCTGGTATAGACCCTTTTCAGTCACGTGACCTTCGTAACAGCGACCGCCATTTTGGACATGTAGTGGACTTCGGCTCGAATCGGTTTGAATGCGAGGAAGGCGACAAACATAAAAGAAAAAGGAGCGAGATGCAGAAAACTGTATTTACTAGTTTACTGTAATTATGATCTGGCAGCTATTTACACCGGATCCAGTGTAAATAGCTGCTGGAGCCAACGTCCGAGGTTCCGGAGCCAGCGCTAGCTCGCGGCCGGCCGGAGCCAGGGCTAGCTCGCGGCGGCTCCGAGCCAGCGCTGGCTCCGGAACCTCGGACGTTGGCTCCAGCAGCTATTTACACTGGATCCGGTGTAAATAGCTGCCAGATCATAATTACAGTAAACTAGAATGGAATGTTAACAGCAATGTAATGCCTTTTCTGGCTAATTTTATTCGTCTTACCTCCAACAAAGTGGTCACTACACAAGCGTTGGTATGCCGCTATCCATCTTCTCTGTCAGTCAGCATCTACCGGGATCCGATAAAACGATAACCCTTGCCTTGTTTGTTGATGGTTACTACATCCAGGTGCACAACAATATAGTGGCATGATGGAAGTCTTGCTGAAAGTAAAAACTTTCTTTGCTGCCGTTCCTCAATGTTGGCTGTGGTAAACTACTGGTAGTACATGTCCAAAATGGCGGCCGCGTTTGTCGTGACGTCACGTGAAAAGGATCCATAGCGTCTAGACAGTAGCCGAGAATAAAGATGCCTCGTTCATGTGCTGCGTTTAACTGTACCAACAGGTTTACCGTCCAAACGAGATCGCATGGGATTACCTTTCACAGGTGAGACTGGAAAAATACTTTTCATTGTATTTGGTCATTATAACGTAATTTCATCTCATCTCATTATCTCTAGCCGCTTTATCCTTCTACAGGGTCGCAGGCAAGCTGGATCCTATCCCAGCTGACTACGGGCGAAAGGCGGGGTACACCCTGGACAAGTCGCCAGGTCATCACAGGGCTGACACATAGACACAGACAACCATTCACACTCACATTCACACCTACGGTCAATTTAGAGTCACCAGTTAACCTAACCTGCATGTCTTTGGACTGTGGGGGAAACCGGAGCACCCGGAGGAAACCCACGCGGACACGGGGAGAACATGCAAACTCCGCACAGAAAGGCCCTCGCCGGCCCTGGGGCTCGAACCCAGGACCTTCTTGCTGTGAAGCGACAGCGCTAACCACTACACCACCGTGCCGCCCACATAACGTAATTTTATGAACAGATTTTTCTGACTTTGTGGCTAATATGAAGGATTTTGACAGAACAGGTCAGACAGTCAGGATCAGAGAGGGAGCTGTTCCTTCAGTTGTCAGTTTCCCAGCTCATCTCCACCGGGGGGGGTGTATACAACCCCGATTCCAAAAAAGTTGGGACAAAGTACAAATTGTAAATACAAACGGAATGCAATAATTTACAAATCTCAAAAACTGATATTGTATTCACAATAGAACACAGACAACATATCAAATGTCGAAAGTGAGACATTTTGAAATTTCATGCCAAATATTGGCTCATTTGTAATTTCATGACAGCAACACATCTCAAAAAAGTTGGGACAGGGGCAATAAGAGGCTGGAAAAGTTAAAGGTACAAAAAAGGAACAGCTGGAGGACCAAACTGCAACTCATTAGGTCAATTGGCAATAGGTCATTAACATGACTGGGTATAAAAAGAGCATCTTGGAGTGGCAGCGGCTCTCAGAAGTAAAGATGGGAAGAGGATCACCAATCCCCCTAATTCTGCGCCGACAAATAGTGGAGCAATATCAGAAAGGAGTTCGACAGTGTACAATTGCAAAGAGTTTGAACATATCATCATCTACAGTGCATAATATCATCAAAAGATTCAGAGAATCTGGAAGAATCTCTGTGCGTAAGGGTCAAGGCCGGAAAACCATACTGGGTGCCCGTGATCTTCGGGCCCTTAGACGGCACTGCATCACATACAGGCATGCTTCTGTATTGGAAATCACAAAATGGGCTCAGGAATATTTCCAGAGAACATTATCTGTGAACGCAATTCACCGTGCCATCCGCCGTCGCCAGCTAAAACTCTATAGTTCAAAGAAGAAGCCGTATCTAAACATGATCCAGAAGCGCAGACGTCTTCTCTGGGCCAAGGCTCATTTAAAATGGACTGTGGCAAAGTGGAAAACTGTTCTGTGGTCAGACGAATCAAAATTTGAAGTTCTTTATGGAAATCAGGGACGCCGTGTCATTCGGACTAAAGAGGAGAAGGACGACCCGAGTTGTTATCGGCGCTCAGTTCAGAAGCCTGCATCTCTGATGGTATGGGGTTGCATTAGTGCGTGTGGCATGGGCCGCTTACACACCTGGAAAGACACCATCAATGCTGAAAGGTATATCCAGGTTCTAGAGCAGAGGTCACCAACCTGTCGATCGTGATCGACTGGTCGATCTCGGAGGCTTTCCCAGTCGATCTTGGGGGATGAGGAAAGAAATTGGAAGATTATACAGAAATACACTGCAGTATATCTGATTGGCGTTCATATTACATGTCTTCCGATAGGCCCACTACAGCTTTCCCCCTCTGTGTCGCAGGGTTCTTTTTTTTAACTCCTGCTGCTTACATCTTGCGTCTCTGAGCATCGTCACCATGGTGATAGCCTCGCAATACAGTTCAGGGTTCTCCACGAGGGGTTTTAGAGGTGCGGGCCACCCCCCTTTCTGTGATTCCCGCCCCCGTTTAATTTCTGCCGCCCCTTTACAAAAGGAAGCATGATATTGCCTATAAAACCGTGAGGATATAACCTGGCGGTCAGTGTTACTGTAGCTCTTTAAGTGTAGGGCTGCTCGATATTGGAAAAAATCAATATCACGATTTTTTCAGTAAATATCGATATCGCGATTTTTAAAACGATATTTATACACCTTTTTTTAAAGCCCTGATCATCAACACCTGAGGCACCGGGCCACATTTTTATAGTACAGGCCTCATAGGCTACCTGTCAACCCTTCCCGTTGTACCCTGAAACGCCTTTTACTTAAACTATTTACTGTGCAAGCGCGTACTTTGCATAGGTCCTATCGCCTGCACAAGGCTCACGTTCTCCTCACTCAACATTTCCGATCACAGAGGATGGAGCCAGCGCTGGTATTACCAGTGATTACTGTGTAACGTCCACACTGGCTCGTAGCCAGCCAAGGATAAAATCTCTCTCTCACACACACACACACACTACAACGTAAGCTTGTGTGTTGTTAAGACACCAACATTAAACACGCACAATATAGAGACAAGTCCTTAAGAATTAACATACATGAAAATAGGCTTCTCTTCCTTCATCTTCCAAATGTGGACTCCGCTATCTTTTTGGCATGTCAGCAGTGAAATACCATTTGCAGAGATATTTCACTCGCCATTAAGAAAAGTAAAAGCAACACATGATTAGGGCTACATGATTAGCAGGGGGACACCGTTTTAAGCGCACGGAATTTTAAAAACAATGTAATTACATCTGAGTCCGTCTACATCGCGCAATAAACCCGTCCTTAGCAGAACCTACTTCAAAGCATGATGCTAGCTGCAGATGCACAAGTCAAAATCAAATGAACCCAAGTAAACATGCCGCGGCGGGCAACATTAATAACCAAATTGCCTTACCTTAAAACGCTGCCTTGACCACAGGACGACTCGCAATTATTCCACTTAAATCCACACGGTTTAACACATCTAACACAGCTAGCAAGCTGGATATGTGCTAATATTGTTGTGCTTGTTTTCTTCCGTAGATGCCATTTTTACATTACCCAGTCCCACATCCAAAAATATGACGTAAATATATGTTAATTGTATTATTATAACTATTAGCAAGCAAATCAAACAACATATTAAGAAATCAATATATCAAATCACCCGACACGTATGAAAACAGAAGAACTGATTTTTTACTGTTGCGGAGATATCGCGGGAGTAGAATGGATGACGTATGCAAGGCTACGGTGTGCCTTAGGGGACAGAAGGGTTCGTTTTACCTTACTGTCACGTCAATGTTATTGTTGTTTTATTGCCATTGTAGAAATATTGCGCACGTCCCTTTCGACAAATGACAAAAAATCGTTTCATATCGATATTATGAATTTTGATATCGTTTGACACCAATATCGATATCATGATAAAAATACGATATATTGCACAGCTCTATTTAAAGGGATAGTTCGGGATTTTTGACATGAATCTGTATGGCATCCCCATCAATAGTGTCGTGCAAATACACTGACTTACCCCCGACAGCATCCTGTGAGTCCAGTTCTTGTCCACTTTTGGTCCAGACGAAAGTAGTCTGGCAAGTTTGTTGGGGTCACGAAAGTAAAACGTTTTTCGTCTCAAAACAGTATGTGTTCAAAAGAGTGATATATTTGCATCACAAAACCGTTGCCAAATAAAAAGTCAGACCTCGAAATCGCTTGGCACTATTTTCCTGCGCGCTGCCGGCTTCATCCAGCTGCGGCTCCAGCTTCAAGGATAAGCTGGAGCCGCATAAGTAGGAGTCCCGGCGGGTGGTTTGTATTCGATTCGTTTATATCCCGACCTTGTCAGCTGTCAGATTTATGTTCATGGACCCGGTAAGCTGGTAAATAATATTTATTTATTTTTTTTTCTTTACCAAATTCTAACAGAAAACGAGAGTGCCCGAAAGGGAAAACCGAGCCGAGCTGCCTCACGGCTGTAATGCAAATTGCTTTCCTCCTCAGTATACAAGTGCGCTTCCATGGCAGGGAAAAAGAAACTACCACTGCTGCCTATGTAGTGCCCTATTTATACAAATAGGAGTCATTCAGGATTCAGCCATGTTTTTGCTCCGTGTCATGGCTGAATCCTGAATGACTCCTATTTATATAAATAGGGCACTACATAGGCAGCAGTGGTAGTTTCTTTTTCCCTGCCATGGAAGCGCACTTGTATACTGAGGAGGAAAGCAATTTGCATTATAGCCGTGAGGCGGCTCCTGCTCAGCTTTCCCTTTCGGGCGCTCTCGTTTTCTGTTAGAATTTGGTAAAGAAAAAAAAATATATATATATTATTTACCAGCTTACCGGGTCCATGAACATAAATCTGACAGCTAACAAGGTCGGGATATAAACGAATCGAATACAAACCACCCGCCGGGACTCCTACTTATGCGGCTCCAGCTTATCCTTGAAGCTGGAGCCGCAGCTGGATGAAGCCAGCAGCGCGCAGGAAAATAGCGCCAAGTGATTTCGAGGTCTGACTTTTTATTTGGCAACGGTTTTGTGATGCAAATATATCACTCTTTTGAACACATACTGTTTTGAGACGAAAAACGTTTTACTTTCGTGACCCCAACAAACTTGCCGGACTACTTTCGTCTGGACCAAAACTGGACAAGAACTGGACTCACAGGATGCTGTCAGGGGTAAGTCAGTGTGTTTGCACGACACTATTGATGGGGATGCCATACAGATTCATGTCAAAAATCCCGAACTATCCCTTTAAGTGTTTCCGCGGAGTGGTGGATTGGACTTGAGCCTGGCATGAACCGCTCCGACGCGCTATAATGACACCAATCTATCACCAGCCAATCAGGAGACTTAATCAAACGCATCCCCCGCCCACTCGTGTCCGCGTCTGAGACGTTGAATTTTCACAGAAGGAGGGAAGAAGTTGACTGAGGTAAGACTGTGTGATAAATTAACGAACGAATAAAATAGGAATTTCAGCATATAGGGCTCAAGTTTGTTACCATTAAATAAGCATTGCTTGTACAGTAACGTTATGTCGTTACAATGCTGACCCACTTTTAACGTGCCGAGTACCGACTGTAGCCAGTAACAAATGCTAATTAGCTTGCTGTCAAGTTTTTCCTTTGTCGAGCTTTAAGTGTAAGGTCATGGATGTTACTACTGCTTGTTCCTGCCGTAATATGATACGTGATATGAACCTACAGTAACTATAAGGCACTCACTGACCGTGTTCAGTCACAGCCATCACATTGACTTGAGTTGCGTGATGAACTGTAACCTCTGTAGCATGACAGCAGTCATTGGTAGTAGCATCACTACAAGTTCATATTTGTCTTTATTGTGTGTGTATGGTTAAAGAAAATCAGTTCATGTTGAATTGAAGTTGTCATTTTGTCACTTAAGTTACAATTTGTGATATATCATCACTGTTGTGTTGTAATTTCAGTTGACAATTTCCATTTTATGTTGCTGTGAAATTAATTAATTTAGTGTTACAATACAAACAAGACAGTGCAACTGATGTTAACAGTTCAGCTTTCTCATTACAATATTATTAGTTGATATTAATAACAATCTGAGTCATTGGTGGTTCATTCATTCTGCTCACTACAGATATAGGCCTATATATTTTTTGTGTATAGTTAATTTCCATTGTATGTTGTACTGAAATTAAGGCCGAATCCCATTTCACCCCTTGGACCAACCCCTTAGCCCTTCCCCTCCATTTTGCGCGTTCACGTGAAGGGGTAGGGGTATCCCAATCCCAGTTAACGCGGAGGGGTAGGGGAAGGGGTAGGGCTTCTGTACCCCTCCAAACGGAGATTTTCCTGGAGCAGACTCCGAACGAAGGGGTTTGAGTGACTTCCCACAATGCCATGCGGATTTCAGCGAGATTTCATGCGGATTTCAGAAAGATGGCGGTTCCCGCGGCGAAAGATTGTCATAAATGTATTTTCTCCATTATTTACGTGTTTTAAGTTGTTATCCAGAGGAAACACGCCGCTTGATTCGCTTTCGAGCTGAGAATGAGCAGCGATTTCTGAAATCCAAGCTGCTGCTAAAAAGCTTTGGGAGTGAGTATTGTTTTCGGTTGCTTTACTGCGTATGTTTTGTTCTGTTATTCTCGCTTTTATTGTTTACATGAGTGTTCTGACACCTCATTCTGTCGGATGTGGTGCACGAAGCGCCAAAGATATCCCATTCAGTGGTGTTAGTTAACAAATCACACCCTGCCAGCAGAGATTTCTGTTCTGGCTCTGACTGTAGCGGCTGGTCGCAGCCAATGACGCATTTGGTCGCGTTTTGCTAACGTAAACGCTGACGGAGGTACGCGATGACGTATGCGATCGTTGAAGGGCTATCCCAATACGTAAGGGTTGAATTTCAAGCCCTATCCCTTGTAGCTCAGTTTCAAGGGGAAGGGCCAAGGGGAAGGCGGAGGGGAAGGCGGAGGGGTAGGGGTAGAAATTAGAATTGGGATTGGGCCTAAGTCATTTAGTCAGCTCTCACAAGAAATTCAAAAGTTGGACCAGGGTCTTAAATCTTATTCAGTTAAAATTAGGCTAAATAAAAAGCCTCAACTTGAAACAGTCTAGTCTGGATTTCTTTTTCTGTCAGTGCTTCAAGGGGTAGATCTTGCTTGCCATCTAGGCAGAGGTTAGGGATCTCGGGCATAAAAAGGTTGGTGACCACTGTTCTAGAGCAACATATGCTCCCATCCAGACGACGTCTCTTTCAGGGAAGACCTTGCATTTTCCAACATGACAATGCCAAACCACATACTGCATCAATTACAGCATCATGGCTGCGTAGAAGAAGGGTCCGGGTACTGAACTGGCCAGCCTGCAGTCCAGATCTTTCACCCATAGAAAACATTTGGCGCATCATAAAACGGAAGATACGACAAAAAAGACCTAAGACAGTTGAGCAACTAGAATCCTACATTAGACAAGAATGGGTTAACATTCCTATCCCTAAACTTGAGCAACTTGTCTCCTCAGTCCCCAGACGTTTACAGACTGTTGTAAAGAGAAAAGGGGATGTCTCACAGTGGGAAACATGGCCTTGTCCCAACTTTTTTCAGATGTGTTGTTGTCATGAAATTTAAAATCACCTAATTTTTCTCTTTAAATGATACATTTTCTCGGTTTAAACATTTGATATGTCATCTATGTTCTATTCTGAATAAAATATGGAATTTTGAAACTTCCACATCATTGCATTCCGTTTTTATTTACAATTTGTACTTTGTCCCAACTTTTTTTGGAATCGGGGTTGTACTTTCATTTAATAATTTGCTGCTTTTTTATTTTTGGGGGGGTTTTGTTTTTGAGTAGAGTTTTTATTTGGTCTTCGGTTGGTTCAGCAACACGCTCTGCCATTTTCTTCTTCAGGGTTTTTTGGTGGTTGGCAAACCAACTTAAAGCTGCATTACTGCCACCTACTGGGCTGGAGTTTAGAACAGGCAATATTGGGTGAGGGAACGCAAATTATATTCCGTTTTTTGCCGTTTCAGTTTCCGGTTGAGAGTACGCTGTCCGCGTTTTGGCTGCCGCTTCTCATCACAGCTTTTTATTTTGTTGTTTTTCCCCCTTTGTTTTTATTTTCGTGATTGTATGATTTGATGTTTGTTCTTTGTCGAATGTTTTGTCCGTCAGTTGTGGTGTAGCTCCGGACCCAGTTTTGGTGTCGGTTCCCTTTGGGCCTTGGTTCGCTGTGGCTGATGCCTGTGCTCCTCGCTATGGACTGCAGTGAGCTCGTTGCTCTTTTTAGCATCGGGTTTGTCCAGCGCTCTATGTGGCGGTGCTTCTGTGCTTGGTGTGGTGTTCTGAGTGATGTTGCCCGGCGGCGTTGCCACGGTGGCTGTGCAGGCGGTGTGAGACGTGCCTTTGTGCACCTTTTGGTGGGACTGTGGGCAGCTACACCACTGGAATTACATCCTGACCCTTTTTGGTGGACTTTTTCCCCCTCTCCTCTAATTGTAAAGCAACATTGGGTGTGAGAAAGGCACTATTTAAATTGAAATTATTATTATTATTTTTTTTTTTTTTTAGCTATTTCTGTTTCTTTTAAATACTTGATAAAGTGATATATCTGACTTGATGTGCTCCGCCATTTTGTTTTTCTCTATTCACAGTATATGAGCTGATCACCTAGTAGTAGAGTAGCCAATCAGACCGCACGATTGCTCATATCCAGTGAATGTGGAGAGAATATTAATAATAATAATAAAAATAACAACAATGTGTTGCAAGGCAAAACAAACCTCGCCCGATAGCACTTATGATATGAAGGAAGATCTCATCTCATTATCTGTAGCCGCTTTATCCTGTTCTACAGAGGCAAGCTGGAGCCTATCCCAGCCGACTATCGCGAAAAAAACAAATACCCTATGGGTCCATGTGGCTACTGCTTATAAATAAAATAGTTTTCTGATCCCATGTCCATACAGTAAATATAGCATATTTATTTTTTTCCATCAAATCGTGCGCTCTGATTGGTTCGCAAGCGGTCTGGAATCCTACAATCCAGACCCCGGTTACGGACCTCTGGTGACTCGCTCGTTCACAACAACAACAAACATAGTAGCAATTTTTTGTCAACATTTATTTTCGCATTTCTCAGTATAATAGCATTAATTTTACAGCATGGATGGCGATAACGACAGTGTTCACAGCGAAAGCGAGTTTTACTACCCTGAGGAAGACGAAATAAAATAAAACATTTCAGGAGAAAGCTAAAAACCTCTAACTGTTGCTAACGCCGAGCAAAAACATGGCTGAATCCTGAATGACTCAATTTTGTATAAATAGGGGACTACATAGGCGGCAAAATGTAGGGTATTTTTTTTCCTGCCATGGAAGTGCACTTGTATACCGAGGAGGAAGCCATTTGCATTACAGCCATGAATGAGGATTCAAAATGGCGGCTCGGCTCGGTTTTCCCTTTCGGGCGCTCTCGTTTTCTGTTAGAATTTGGTCAAGAAAAAAATAAATCTATTATTTACCAGCTTAAGGTCAGTCCGTATCGTGAAATACTGTGACCTCGGACTTGGTCAGTATTTTTAAGACCTCGGTCACGGTGTTTCACGATACGGACCTCCCAGCTGGTAAATAATATATATTTATTTTTTTCACAGTCCGGTTTCCATCAAATCCTGCGCTCTGATTGGCTGGCGAGCGGGTCTGTATCCTACGATACGGACCCCAGTTACGGGCCTCTGGCAACTTGCTCGTTTACAACAACAACAAACGTAGTAGCATTTTTTGTCAACATTTATCTTTTTTTATAAGATTTATTTATAAGATTATCAAAAATCTTATACATTTTTACCAGCATTTCTCAGGAGAATAGCATTAATTTTACAGCATGGATAGCGATAACGATAGTCTTCACAGCGAAAGCGAGTTTTACTACCCTGAGGAAGAAGAAATAAAAGAAAACATTTCAGGAGAAAGCTAAAATCCTCTAACTGTTGCTAACATCGAGCAAAAATATGTCTGAATCCTGAATGACTCCTATTTGTATAAATAGGGGACTACATAGGTGGCAAAATGTAGTTTTTTTCCTGCCATGGAAGTGCACTTGTATACCGAGGAGGAAGCCATTTGCATTACAGCTGTGAATGAGGATTCAAAATGGCGGCTCGGCTCGGTTTTCCCTTTCGGGCGCTCTCGTTTTGTGTTAGAATTTGGTAAAGAAAAAAATAAATATATTATTTACCAGCTTAAGGTCAGTCCGTATGGTGAAATACTGTGACCTCGGCCCAGAGGCCCTCGATCAGTATCTTCAAGACCTCGGTCACAGTATTTCACCATACGGACCTCATATATATATATATATATATATATATATATATATATATATATATATATATTTTTTTTTTTTTTTACTCTATGAGTCAGTAGCCACAAAAATGAAGCGTAATCCAAAAATGAACAATTTAAAAATCACAGAAGTAAAATGTACCAAGTGTCTGTACTTTATATTATTCTACTCTTACCTCTTACAGTTTTCAAAACTGAAACCTCTGAACCGAGGCCGACATACACACGCTGTCACCATGACCCAAACTCTTATTTCCCGGAAATGGCCCGGCGCTAGAGCTCAGTGGAACGCACTTTCCCTCTGTAATAAGCATAAACACGTCTGAAAGTGATTCTTTAGTCTAGTCCATTTATTTCGAATAGTGAACCGAATTGTATACACTCACCGGCCATTTTAATCAGAACACGTGTATGTGCATGAGCAGTGCACGACTGTTACACTCTTACATTCTTACAGCACGATGACGTAGTGGCTAGCGCCTCTATATGAGGCAGTAGCCACAACAAAAACGATTTTGACCTTTTTGGTGACCTTGACCGGATGACCCTCAAAATGTTGGAGGTTCTATTTGAGCTCAGTGCCCATCTATCCTGAAAGTTTCATGGAGATTGATCCAGCTGTTTTCCTGTAATATCGTTAACAAAAAACCCTGACTGAAAACAATACTTCGTCCCCTGGTGGACTCCGTCCCGGGCGAAGTAATAATAACCATCCTGGCGAAAATCTTCCACGTGGAAATACAGAGCGGTTTTGGTTTTCAGAATAAGAAATGTTACATTTCATTCTACACGTTGTATATCGGAGTGGACTTTGCTTTCAAAACGTCATGACGTTGACATCCAGACCCTGCTGGTTCTCTACAGCCATCTGAACAGCAAGTCTGTCAGAAGAGCGCTGATATTTTTTTGTCCACTTTTCTGGACACAAGCTTCAGGGTCCTGAAGGGTGTAATCTGACTGGTCCTCTGCGTTTACCTCAGTATTCAACTGGAAATCTTGAACACGGTCATGATGAGAGCTTTGGATCAAGATATACCGTAGTCACTGGAGAATAGTTTGAAAAACGGTTGTGCATTCATTTTTTTTTTTTAAAAAACGGGCCACTATTTCTTGGAAAAGTTGGAAATTCTACAGGTTTAGTGCCTAAAATGACCAGTTTTTCTTCATTTGCTCAGACCGATTTTCATCAAGCGACAAGAAGAACAGAAATGCTTATTTAAACAGAATTATGTTTGGCGACTAATTAACAGTTATTCCACGAAATCGAGTCGTGCTTGAGCTGATAGCCGACAAGGAGCGTGCTACATGAGCTGAATGAGATTATGTAGGAGCAGAGATTATTAGTCACACAGGAGCAAGGCCTTCAAAGGGACATCCTAAAGACAGAAAACACGGATTAGATAACATTCTGACGTGAGACTCTTACCGTTCTCGTCCTCCTCGGTGCCCTGCGTTCTGGAGAACTGCTCAGGCTTGTTGAGCACTCGCGAGGCGTAGATGTGCTTGAGGCCCAGGAACAGGAGCAGGATAGAGGGGATGATCTGACTCGCCACGCCTTCTAAAACCGCCGGCCGGCTGGACAAGTCCATCAGCAGACTCAGGCCGATGATGCACATCTTACGGTCGTGCAGCCTGCACAGCGTGATGACATCATCATCATCATCTATCCGCACACTAAGACTACGTTCAGACTGCACCCTGAAACGACCCATATCCGATTTTTTTGCCCATATGCGACCTGTATCCGATTTGTTATTGACAATCTGAACGACACAGATCCGATTTTTTCACATGCAACCCAGGCCGCTTGGATATGTGGTCCTAAATCCGATGCGTATCCGATATTTTCACATGCGACTGCAGTCTGACCGGACAGGTCGCATTCATGCGACCTACACGTCATCAACAAGAGACAAACGTCACTATTCTGCGTTGGCTAATCCCGCCTCTTTGGTGGAAAACAACAACATTTGTACAGTTTTCAGAATTTAAATAGACTTTTATAGAACTGATCAAGCTAATGGTGGATTTGGTAGGGACCTGGATGTTGATCTGTTAGCCTGATTAAATAAAACAGTTTCTATAACTGGGCGGCACGGTGGTGTAGTGGTTAGCGCTGTCGCCTCACAGCAAGAAGGTCCTGGGTTCGAGCCCCGTGGCCGGCGAGGGCCTTTCTGTGTGGAGTTTGCATGTTCTCCCCGTGTCCGCGTGGGTTTCCTCCGGGTGCTCCGGTTTCCCCCACAGTCCAAAGACATGCAGGTTAGGTTAACTGGTGACTCTAAATTGAGCGTAGGTGTGAATGTGAGTGTGAATGGCTGTCTGTGTCTATGTGTCGGCCCTGTGATGACCTGGTGACTTGTCCAGGGTGTACCCCGCCTTTCGCCCGTAGTCAGCTGGGATAGGCTCCAGCTTGCCTGCGACCCTGTAGAAGGATAAAGCGGCTAAAGATAATGAGATGAGATGAGTTTCTATAACTGATTTATAACTTAAACCATCCTGTATTACAAGATTATAAGATTGTTCTGGAAATTTCCAGTAATTTGACACCTTCGGTCTCATTAGTCTGCTGCCCACATTAATCAGATTATTGTGTGAGTTCCGCCGCCGCCACAAAAACCACATCGCCAGGTCTCGCCTCATCTCCATAGCAAACTGCACTGGTGTTTCTGCACCTTGAGCCAGCGCTGAGAGAAGTTGCAGAATTCAGCTGGCTATAAACAATCTAAATAAATATTTATAAAAATGTAGAAAAAGTTTATTAATATGACGAAATAAATATGTGCAAATTATTAAGCCTGAATTAAGAGTTTGGTAATACAGCGACCGTATCCCAAATGACTGCCTACTGAAGCTCGAGTGCACTATATAGAGTTTAAAAATCCATTACTTCCTAGTAACATGTAGTGCACTTATATAGAAATTAGAGAGACATTTAGGAGTCAACCCTCGTTACCAGGCTACACGTTTTCATTTCAGTTCAGAAACAAAAACACACACGAGACCTCACACTTTAACACTAACCAGATAATTAAACAAACAACAAAAAGAAATCATTAAACATGAAGAGTGCGCTTTTTTTTGTTTACGTATTACGTAGATGTGCTTATTACGTGTCAATTTGCGCATGCGGGACACTTTTGGGTCGTTTTCCGTTCATATTGGAGATCGCATACAAGTCTCATATAATTGGTAATGTGAACGGCCTAACAAAAAAATCGGATTTCACAACAAATCGGATATGGGTCGTTTCAGGTTGCAGTCTGAACGTAGTGTAAAAGGCTAAAAGTCCGCATCTAAACCCAACTAGAAAAAGCAAATGATCTGAACAAAGACGAACACGGTGGCAGCCGGAGGATTTCTTCTACTACACACACACACACACACACAATATGATTCATTAAAAAAACTTGAGTCTAGTGGATTCAGTGAGATATTAGGAGCGTACCCTAGGAAGAACTCGGTGTCGTTCATCCACTGGTTGATGAACTGGGCGGTGATCGGCTCGGCACTGTGGGCGAAGCGCATGTTCTCCAGAGTGTGCATGAGCAGTGAGGGACTGTAGTACAGAGCCGCGATAGCAACCTGTAGACACATGGTGCGCAGCTCTGTGGACTTCACGCCACGCGTCAGCCGCTCCAACACCGCTTCCACAAACAGCGGGATACACTGAGGATTAGGAACGAGTGGGAAATGGCTTATAGTGGGATGTGTTTCCATTGGAAAGAATATTACTTGGAGACTAAGCACAGAATTAATCATCTACCATGGTTTACAATGTGATTTACAGCAGGGTACTTATTATTATTATTATTATTATTATTATTATTAATTACGGAAGCCGAGAGAGGCCCTTCATATAATCCTTTTTTTTATTCACCTTGTTATCCCGAGATAACGACATAATTAATTCAGGATCTCGAGAAAACAACACAACTAATTCGAGATCTCGAGAAAACAAAACCGTTATTTCCAGATCTCGAGAAAACAAAACCGTTATTCCGAGATAACGACATAATTAATTCAGGATCTCGAGAAAACAACACAACTAATTCGAGATCTTGAGAAAACAAAACCGTTATTTCGAGATCTTGAGAAAACAAAACCGTTATTCCGAGATAACGACATAACTAATTCAGGATCTCGAGAAAACAACACAACTAATTCGAGATCTCAAGAAAACAAAACCGTTATCCCGAGATAACGACATAATTAATTCAGGATCTCGAGAAAACAACACAACTAATTCGAGATCTTGAGAAAACAAAACCGTTATTTCGAGATCTTGAGAAAACAAAACCGTTATTCCGAGATAACGACATAATTAATTCAGGATCTCGAGAAAACAACACAACTAATTCGAGATCTCGAGAAAACAAAACCGTTATTCCGAGATAACGACATAATTAATTCAGGATCTCGAGAAAACAACACAACTAATTCGAGATCTTGAGAAAACAAAACCGTTATTTCGAGATCTCGAGAAAACAAAACCGTTATTCCGAGATAACGACATAATTAATTCAGGATCTCGAGAAAACAACACAACTAATTCGAGATCTCGAGAAAACAAAACCGTTATTCCGAGATAACGACATAATTAATTCAGGATCTCGAGAAAACAACACAACTAATTCGAGATCTCGAGAAAACAAAACTGTTATTCCGAGATAACGACATAATTAATTCAGGATCTCGAGAAAACAACACAACTAATTCGAGATCTCGAGAAAACAAAACTGTTATTCCGAGATAACGACATAATTAATTCAGGATCTCGAGAAAACAACACAACTAATTCGAGATCTCAAGAAAACAAAACCGTTATCCTGAGATAACGACATAATTAATTCAGGATCTCGAGAAAACAACACAACTAATTCGAGATCTTGAGAAAACAAAACCGTTATTTCGAGATCTTGAGAAAACAAAACCGTTATTCCGAGATAACGACATAATTAATTCAGGATCTCGAGAAAACAACACAACTAATTCGAGATCTCGAGAAAACAAAACCGTTATTCCGAGATAACGACATAATTAATTCAGGATCTCGAGAAAACAACACAACTAATTCGAGATCTCGAGAAAACAAAACCGTTATTTCGAGATCTCGAGAAAACAAAACCGTTATTCCGAGATAACGACATAATTAATTCAGGATCTCGAGAAAACAACACAACTAATTCGAGATCTTGAGAAAACAAAACCGTTATTTCGAGATCTTGAGAAAACAAAACCGTTATTCCGAGATAACGACATAACTAATTCAGGATCTCGAGAAAACAACACAACTAATTCGAGATCTCAAGAAAACAAAACCGTTATCCCGAGATAACGACATAATTAATTCAGGATCTCGAGAAAACAACACAACTAATTCGAGATCTTGAGAAAACAAAACCGTTATTTCGAGATCTTGAGAAAACAAAACCGTTATTCCGAGATAACGACATAATTAATTCAGGATCTCGAGAAAACAACACAACTAATTTGAGATCTCGAGAAAACAAAACTGTTATTCCGAGATAACGACATAATTAATTCAGGATCTCGAGAAAACAACACAACTAATTCGAGATCTCAAGAAAACAAAACCGTTATCCCGAGATAACGACATAATTAATTCAGGATCTCGAGAAAACAACCCAACTAATTCGAGATCTTGAGAAAACAAAACCGTTATTTCGAGATCTTGAGAAAACAAAACCGTTATTCTGAGATAACGACATAATTAATTCAGGATCTCGAGAAAACAACACAACTAATTCGAGATCTCGAGAAAACAAAACCGTTATTCCGAGATAACGACATAATTAATTCAGGATCTCGAGAAAACAACACAACTAATTCGAGATCTCAAGAAAACAAAACCGTTATCCCGAGATAACGACATAATTAATTCAGGATCTCGAGAAAACAACACAACTAATTCGAGATCTTGAGAAAACAAAACCGTTATTTCGAGATCTCGAGAAAACAAAACCGTTATTCCGAGATAACGACATAATTAATTCAGGATCTCGAGAAAACAACACAACTAATTCGAGATCTCGAGAAAACAAAACTGTTATTCCGAGATAACGACATAATTAATTCAGGATCTCGAGAAAACAACACAACTAATTCGAGATCTCGAGAAAACAAAACTGTTATTCCGAGATAACGACATAATTAATTCAGGATCTCGAGAAAACAACACAACTAATTCGAGATCTCAAGAAAACAAAACCGTTATCCTGAGATAACGACATAATTAATTCAGGATCTCGAGAAAACAACACAACTAATTCGAGATCTTGAGAAAACAAAACCGTTATTTCGAGATCTTGAGAAAACAAAACCGTTATTCCGAGATAACGACATAATTAATTCAGGATCTCGAGAAAACAACACAACTAATTCGAGATCTCGAGAAAACAAAACCGTTATTCCGAGATAACGACATAATTAATTCAGGATCTCGAGAAAACAACACAACTAATTCGAGATCTTGAGAAAACAAAACCGTTATTTCGAGATCTCGAGAAAACAAAACCGTTATTCCGAGATAACGACATAATTAATTCAGGATCTCGAGAAAACAACACAACTAATTCGAGATCTCGAGAAAACAAAACCGTTATTCCGAGATAACGACATAATTAATTCAGGATCTCGAGAAAACAACACAACTAATTCGAGATCTCGAGAAAACAAAACTGTTATTCCGAGATAACGACATAATTAATTCAGGATCTCGAGAAAACAACACAACTAATTCGAGATCTCGAGAAAACAAAACCGTTATTCCGAGATAACGACATAATTAATTCAGGATCTCGAGAAAACAACACAACTAATTCGAGATCTCAAGAAAACAAAACCGTTATCCTGAGATAACGACATAATTAATTCAGGATCTCGAGAAAACAACACAACTAATTCGAGATCTTGAGAAAACAAAACCGTTATTTCGAGATCTTGAGAAAACAAAACCGTTATTCCGAGATAACGACATAATTAATTCAGGATCTCGAGAAAACAACACAACTAATTCGAGATCTCGAGAAAACAAAACCGTTATTCCGAGATAACGACATAATTAATTCAGGATCTCGAGAAAACAACACAACTAATTCGAGATCTTGAGAAAACAAAACCGTTATTTCGAGATCTTGAGAAAACAAAACCGTTATTCCGAGATAACGACATAATTAATTCAGGATCTCGAGAAAACAACACAACTAATTCGAGATCTCGAGAAAACAAAACCGTTATTCCGAGATAACGACATAATTAATTCAGGATCTCGAGAAAACAACACAACTAATTCGAGATCTCGAGAAAACAAAACCGTTATCCCGAGATAACGACATAATTAATTCAGGATCTCGAGAAAACAACACAACTAATTCGAGATCTCGAGAAAACAAAACCGTTATTTCGAGATCTTGAGAAAACAAAACCGTTATTCCGAGATAACGACATAATTAATTCAGGATCTCGAGAAAACAACACAACTAATTCGAGATCTCGAGAAAACAAAACCGTTATTCCGAGATAACGACATAATTAATTCAGGATCTCGAGAAAACAACACAACTAATTCGAGATCTCGAGAAAACAAAACCGTTATCCCGAGATAACGACATAATTAATTCAGGATCTCGAGAAAACAACACAACTAATTCGAGATCTCGAGAAAACAAAACCGTTATTTCGAGATCTTGAGAAAACAAAACCGTTATTCCGAGATAACGACATAATTAATTCAGGATCTCGAGAAAACAACACAACTAATTCGAGATCTCGAGAAAACAAAACCGTTATTCCGAGATAACGACATAATTAATTCAGGATCTCGAGAAAACAACACAACTAATTCGAGATCTTGAGAAAACAAAACCGTTATTTCGAGATCTTGAGAAAACAAAACCGTTATTCCGAGATAACGACATAATTAATTCAGGATCTCGAGAAAACAACACAACTAATTCGAGATCTCGAGAAAACAAAACCGTTATTCCGAGATAACGACATAATTAATTCAGGATCTCGAGAAAACAACACAACTAATTCGAGATCTCGAGAAAACAAAACCGTTATCCCGAGATAACGACATAATTAATTCAGGATCTCGAGAAAACAACACAACTAATTCGAGATCTCGAGAAAACAAAACCGTTATTCCGAGATAACGACATAATTAATTCAGGATCTCGAGAAAACAACACAACTAATTCGAGATCTCGAGAAAACAAAACTGTTATTCCGAGATAACGACATAATTAATTCAGGATCTCGAGAAAACAACACAACTAATTCGAGATCTCGAGAAAACAAAACTGTTATTCCGAGATAACGACATAATTAATTCAGGATCTCGAGAAAACAACACAACTAATTCGAGACCTCAAGAAAACAAAACCGTTATCCCGAGATAACGACATAATTAATTCAGGATCTCGAGAAAACAACACAACTAATTCGAGATCTTGAGAAAACAAAACCGTTATTTCGAGATCTTGAGAAAACAAAACCGTTATTCCGAGATAACGACATAATTAATTCAGGATCTCGAGAAAACAACACAACTAATTCGAGATCTCGAGAAAACAAAACTGTTATTCCGAGATAACGACATAATTAATTCAGGATCTCGAGAAAACAACACAACTAATTCGAGATCTCGAGAAAACAAAACCGTTATTCCGAGATAACGACATAATTAATTCAGGATCTCGAGAAAACAACACAACTAATTCGAGATCTCGAGAAAACAAAACCGTTATTCCGAGATAACGACATAATTAATTCAGGATCTCGAGAAAACAACACAACTAATTCGAGATCTCAAGAAAACAAAACCGTTATCCCGAGATAACGACATAATTAATTCAGGATCTCGAGAAAACAACACAACTAATTCGAGATCTTGAGAAAACAAAACCGTTATTTCGAGATCTTGAGAAAACAAAACCGTTATTCCGAGATAACGACATAATTAATTCAGGATCTCGAGAAAACAACACAACTAATTCGAGATCTCGAGAAAACAAAACTGTTATTCCGAGATAACGACATAATTAATTCAGGATCTCGAGAAAACAACACAACTAATTCGAGATCTCGAGAAAACAAAACCGTTATTCCGAGATAACGACATAATTAATTCAGGATCTCGAGAAAACAACACAACTAATTCGAGATCTCGAGAAAACAAAACCGTTATTCCGAGATAACGACATAATTAATTCAGGATCTCGAGAAAACAACACAACTAATTCGAGATCTCAAGAAAACAAAACCGTTATCCCGAGATAACGACATAATTAATTCAGGATCTCGAGAAAACAACACAACTAATTCGAGATCTTGAGAAAACAAAACCGTTATTCCGAGATAACGACATAATTAATTCAGGATCTCGAGAAAACAACACAACTAATTCGAGATCTCGAGAAAACAAAACTGTTATTCCGAGATAACGACATAATTAATTCAGGATCTCGAGAAAACAACACAACTAATTCGAGATCTTGAGAAAACAAAACCGTTATTCCGAGATAACGACATAATTAATTCAGGATCTCGAGAAAACAACACAACTAATTCAAGATCTTGAGAAAACAAAACCGTTATTTCATGATCTCACGAAAACAAAACAATTATTCTGTGATCTCGAGAAAACAAAACAATTATTTCATGATCTCGAGTAAACAGCTGAGAAATGGTTCATTCAGGTGCGCCAAGAGACTTGTGATATGCTGACTTTGGGGCTATTTCTCATTCTGTATAGACGCAACTTTGGTCATTAGAATGTCTGGAATAATCGATCACCTAATAAGGCAATATTTTGATCAGGGGTTGACACAGGGAGAGATTGCATTAAGTCTTTTAATAAGGGATAATTTCAAAATTAGTCCGCGGCACCTCCGCAGAAGACTGGCCCGGCTTCGTCTCTACCGACGGAGATATAGTGATCCAGCTGAGATCATGAAATAATTGTTTTGTTTTCTCGAGATCTCGAATTAGTTGTGTTGTTTTCTCGAGATCCTCAATTAATTATGTCGTTATCTCTGGATAACAAGGTGAATAAAAAAAGATTATATGAAGGGCCTCTCGCGGCTTCCGTAATTAATAGTAGTACTAGTAGTAATAATATAGCAGTAGTATAGTTATAGTTCGTAATGATCATTTCCATCCTGATCCGACCCACCACACTGCTGACCTGGTCAATGCCCCGACCCCGGCACTGCAAGATGATGACCTCGAGCAGCTTGGCAGCGTGGCACTCTGCATCCTCCCCTGCATCGCTCGTTAGGACCTGATCAAAAACACATTCATGCCAACACACTGAAAAAAAAAAACCCAAAACAACAAAACAAAACAAAACAAAAAAAACAACCCTTTTATGGTTTAAAGGAGCAACTTGTAAATTTGAAGAGTCCTCTGCTGCCTGTGAGGTGGACTGCGATAAAAGTAAAATCATCAACAGCTTTTATCTTCCTAATGAAACGCTCCCTCCGTGAGCCTACATTTATCTTCCAAAAGGAAAAGAGTAGAGCTGAGCAGTTGTGTTCTGGCCGGGAAGGCGGGGCTTATTTCAGGGCCACAGAAATGTATAATATAAAGAATCCATTCAGATCCGCTGCAATACTGAGAGTCTTTAATATTGCTTTTCTAAGGGACTGTTATTATTAAAATTTCACAGGAGCAGAATTTAGGATTTTTCTCAGATTTTAGAGGTTTTATGTTCAGGGAAAAAAATTTTTAAAAAAGTTTTCAACAAGAGAATATCTGGACAGAAGGTTTGGAAAAAGCCCCTGTGAATTTCATACATTCCCTGTGTAATTTTAGAAACATTACAATACACACTGCATTGTAGTAATAATAATAATAATAATAATTATAATAATAATAATAATAAATCAATCAAATCAAAGTCCTTCCCACGCCATGTGGCGCATAGGGCGGCGCCGATCTCTGTTTCCATAGCCCTCAGCCTCTCACCTATTACATAGCTAGGGTTACAGTGGGGGGCGGATCCTCTGGTAACTGCGAGAGCTTGACACCCCATTCGCATCCGTATTGCAGCGTGCCTTGCCAGATGGCAGTAGGTACCATTTTTACGATGGTCTTTGGTATGACCCGACCGTGAGTAGAACTCGCGATCTCCCGATCGAGAAGCGGACACGCTAACCACTAGGCCACTCGCCGGTTCTCAACAAAGGACTAAATTTTGTTCCCCGACAGAAGATCGACCCAAAACATCGATCAGAACTGAATTCGCATGATAAATGAGAGGAGATACAATTCTAGTCAGAAGAAAATTCGTGACGTTGGCCTAATCAGCAATTTGTTAGCAAAAAAAAAATCGACAATACGTACAATGACCAAGTGTTGTACAGAAAGTCGAGTTCTTTCAAACAAAACAATCAGAACTGAAATCCATTGAGAACTGAGGGAGGGAGGAGACACGAGTTAACTGAAAATAAATCAAGTTGTACACAAATTGTTTACAACTAGACAGGGACACTCTAACGAGTGCAAACCCCGCCTTTTCCCTATTAAAATACATTGGGCGAAAATTTCGAAGTTCTGCCATGACCTTGACCTTTGACCTCCAAAATTTAATGGTTTCCTTCCTGGGTGATTGGCAACACGTACAAAATTTGGTCCAAATCGATCCATTGGTTCTTGAGATATCTTGCAGACAGACAGACAGACAGACAGACAGATACACACACACAGACTGACGCAGGTGAAAATAATAACCCCTCCGACTACTGTCGGCGGGGTTAACAAGAAAATCAACGACCAAGTTTTGGTCCTTGAGGGAAGACCGACCCAAAACATCGATCAGAACTGAAAGCGGGTGAGAACTGCGAGAGGAGATCTCATCTCATTATCTCTAGCCGCTTTATCCTGTCCTACAGGGTCGCAGGCAAGCTGGATCCTATCCCAGCTGACTACGGGTGAAAGGCGGGGTACACCCTGGACAAGTCGCCAGGTCATCACAGGGCTGACACATAGACACAGACAACCATTCACACTCACATTCACACCTACGGTCAATTTAGAGTCACCAGTTAACCTAACCTGCATGTCTTTGGACTGTGGGGGAAACCGGAGCACCCGGAGGAAACCCACGCGGACACGGGGAGAACATGCAAACTCCGCACAGAAAGGCCCTCGCCGGCCACGGGGCTCGAACCCGGACCTTCTTGCTGTGAGGCGACAGCGCTAACCACTACACCACCGTGCCGCCCGCGAGAGGAGATGCAATTCTAATAATGAGAAATTGTTAAGTTGACCTAATTAGCAATTCGTTAGCAAAAAAACTGACAAAACAACAACCAAGTGTTGTGCAGAAGGTCGAGTTCTTTCAAACAAAACAATCAGAACTGAAATCCACTGCGAACTGAGGGAGGGAGGAGACACGAGTTAACTGAAAATAAATCAAGTTGTAAACCAATTGTTTACAACAGGAAAGTCAAAAACCAAACGACCCAGTTTTGTTCCTCGAGGGAAGATCGACCCAAAACATCGATCAGAAGTGAAATCCGATGAGAAATGAGAGGAGATACAATTCTAGCGAGAGGCCTGGAAAATTCGTTCATTTGGCTGAATTACTATTTGACAAAACAACGACCAAATTTTGTGAGGAGTTCTTTCAAACAAAACAATCGGAACGGAAATCCACGGAGAACTGACGGAGGAGATACGATTTAACCGAACGACGGACGCCACGCCATGGCAACAGCTTGTCGACTTTACGGCCAAATCAGCTAATAATACCACTGTAACAAGAAGTCAGAGTCATCTATATCCCCCGCCCTGTATACCAACTATATACCAAGTTTCAAGATATTATTATGTGTCACATTTTTCAAGTTCTGCTACGGGAAACCAACCCGACCTCTTTACACTGACCTCAGCAGCCCATGGCAGAAACCCACCGGACCTTCAGTCCAGGGGAGCTAAAAATGAAAATTTCTCACATTTCTTAGGATCAAAAGGCACATAAACATTACTTAAAGAAGAACTGAAGTCATTTTTAAACTTGCTTTATTTCTTAATTAGCATGTTATTCAATTACGTTTTCGGTTTTAGTAACCTTATATCGTGACTCGTATTGGCAACTAATTGCAATTAAATATTATACTTGTTGGCCTAATCGGTTTTTAGCCGTGTTGAATTTAGTTCGTTTGGTCCACGGCAGGCATCGCTTATCCGCGCGATCTTCACGAGACTTGTGCGAGACTTCGAAACGTGAAGTGTCAGCCAGGTGTCAGTGCCACCATTTTGAAAACTGATTTCCAAACGAAGTATTGCACAAAAACGAGTTTAAATGACAATTACTGCCTACTTTTTTCAAACTTTCCTGATTGCTACCAAAACAAAACAAAACTTCCGGCTTGATCACATCAGCATTCGAAAGAGGGCGCGCGCGTCTTTTGACGACGTTGGCAGATGTCGGTCGCTTTGATTTCCGCTGTACGTTTCACTTCCATCCTACGATGTCTCGCACAGGTCTCAACGAATCTCATTTATGGCTGTCGCTTTGACATATGGACTGATATATTACAGAGCATATTTCAAACACTCAGAACTCGCTATAGCAGCGACACAATAGCGATCAAAAAATGCATTCCGATATTTAATAAAATGAGATAAACAGAATTTTGATGATAAAAAAAAAATTGCCTTCAGTTCTCCTTTAATCAACACATACCAACTTTCAAGACCGTACCACTCATCGTTTTCAAGTTCTGCTCTGGAAACAAAACCGACCCCTAAGACTGACCTGAGAGACTAAGACCCCGTCCACACGTAGCCGGGTATCTGCTAAATCGAAGATATTTTTCTACGTTTTGGCCTGTCATCCACATGAAAACACATCAAAAACGAATATTTAAAAAAACTCCGGGCAAAGTGAAGATTTTTGAAAACTCCGTGTATGCCTTTTCGTGTAGACAGAGATAAACGGAGTTTTGCGTTTTAGAACGTCACAAACTGCGCCAAAAAAATGACAACAAATCTGCCCTGACGTCAAACGTGCGACCTTTGTTTACTGCAGAAGCCAGATTAAGCATGGACAAAGAGTAATGGATCGGAGTAGTGCCTTGAAAGCGTTAATTATTGTGCAGGTGCTATTCTGATGTGATTAGGGGAAATAATGCCATCTACAGGTTTGGAATGCTTATGAATGTGATTGAAAACGCAGATGTTCGGTTATGTGTGGAAGGGATTTTTTTCGAAGACGAGGTGGTGTGGATAAAACATTTTTATAAACGGAGGGGGGGAAAATGTTCGGCTTTAAAAATACCCGGCTACGTGTGTACATGGCCCAAGTCTGAAATTGTTTCCATGGAAACGTGAAAAATTACTCAAATTTCTTAGTATGAAAAGGCACATCTACATCACCTTGTTAACATGTATACCGAGTTTCAAACCCGTATCATGAATAGTTTTGGATATATGCTCCGGAAACCAACACAGCTCTTAGAAACGAAGTCAAAATCTATTTTCTATGTAAAAATTTGAAAAATACTTTTAAAAATAAACTAGACAGGGACACTCTAACGAGTGCAAACCCCGCCTTTTCCCTATTAAAATACATTGGGCGAAAATTTCAAAGTTCTGCCATGACCTTGACCTCCAAAATTTAATGGTTTCCTTCCTGGGTGATTGGCAACACATGTACAAAATTTGGTCCAAATCGATCCATTGGTTCTTGAGATATCTTGCAGACACACAGACAGACAGACAGATACACACACACACAGACTGACGCAGGTGAAAATAATAACCCCTCCGACTACTGTCGGCGGGGTTAATAAATAAATAAATCCAAAATAGCAAAAGGCACCAGTTCACATGTTGCTTGATATGTATACAAAGTTTCATGAAAAGATCTTCAGTAGCTTTAAAAACGTGGCCCGGAAACGAAAACGTGACCGGATGAACAGAACGCGTTTCTATATCCCTCGCCAAACTTCATTTGGGCGGGGGATAATTATTTAGTTCCTGTCGCCAGTCAGCTCACCTTTTTGCACATGGTGTAAATGACCTCCATGTGCTTGGGATTGGAGAGGAGTGTATCCGTGTCAACAGTTACATAATTGTGTAGGAGAGGCATCATATCTGCAAGGATACAACAAATGAATCCCAAAATCATCATCACCATCCTCCTCCTCCTCCTCCTCCTCATCTCTCTTAAATAGTTAACGTGGATAATCTCATACACTACCGTTCAAAAGTTTGGGGTCACCCAGACAATTTTGTGTTTTCCATGAAAAGTCACATTTTTATTTACCACCATAAGTTGTAAAATGAATAGAAAATATAGTCAAGACATTTTTCTGGCCATTTTGAGCATTTAATCGACCCCACAAATGTGATGCTCCAGAAACTCAATCTGCTCAAAGGAAGGTCAGTTTTATAGCTTCTCTAAAGAGCTCAACTGTTTTCAGCTGTGCTAACATGATTGTACAAGGGTTTTCTAATCATCCATTAGCCTTCTGAGGCAATGAGCAAACACATTGTACCATTAGAACACTGGAGTGAGAGTTGCTGGAAATGGGCCTCTATACACCTATGGAGATATTGCACCAAAAACCAGACATTTGCAGCTAGAATAGTCATTTACCACATTAGCAATGTATTGAGGTATTTCACCTGACGTCACAGGGTCACGTGACGCCCCGGTGTCCGCCATTTTGGACGGCAAGCTAGCTAATGTCAACAACAGTAGCTAGTATGTTACTGTAGCGATGTTTACGTTCAGTCATTTGGATGACTGTTAAAACCTTTCAGTCTCAAGTTTTTCCTTTACTGGATTTACTAGTTTACTGAGCCAGCGAGCCCCGGAGCGCTAGCTAGCCGGCCAGCGAGCCCCGGAGCGCTAGCTAGCCGGCCAGCGAGCCCCGGAGCGCTAGCTAGCCGGCCAGCGAGCCCCGGAGCGCTAGCTAGCCGGCCAGCGAGCCCCGGAGCGCTAGCTAGCTAGCGCCAGCCAGCTCCGGAGCGCGCTCAGTAAACTAGTAAATACAGTAAAGGAAAAACTTATAACGGGCCATGTCTCAACAGACTAAGAAGTTATTTCAATGACATTTAATAACATTTTGTTTATCCTGAGGACCGAAAGTAAATGAAAATTTGAACAAATCTTAGCTGTCAGTGAACAATCCTGGTGGAAGCAGGTAAACGTCGTTCTCTAATCCTGCTAACCTCAATTTTTGCAAATACCTCTCCCTCTGCTCGCCCTGTAAATGCCCTACGTCGCTGGATAGTGAAGGTGTTTTCTGCATCTCGCTCCTTTTTCTTTTATGTTTTTCGTTTGTCGCCTTCCTCGCATTCAAACCGATTCGAGCCGTGACATCCAAAATGGCAGCATCACATGACTTGGTCACGTGAGTGAAATACCTCAATAGTGGATTTCTGATTAGTTTAAAGTGAGCTTCATTGAAAAGAACAGTGCTTTTCTTTCAAAAATAAATAAGGACATTTCAAAGTGACCCCAAACTTTTGAACGGTAGTGTATACTGATTTGATGTAGTGCCATGAAGACCAACACTTTCAGAGAGAAAGCATCAGTTCCACTGGTTTCCATCAGGACAGACCTGTGAAGTAGTCGAAGCAGTCGTGCTGGAAGACGTCGTAAAGCACGCCCAGCAGCTGCCACATCTGAGGGGAGATGGTCTGGCAGGTCAGCCCAAACGCCAGGGACAGAATCTCCTCATAGAACTCTGTGAGACACAAACACACACACACACACACACACGGCTGATGCAGAAGAATATTTAACAATTACTCCATGAAATCGAGTCGTACATGAGCTGATAGCTATAATCCATGTACGACGAGATTCCACATTCACTGGATTTTGAGAAACTTGGCTTTTTTTTTTTTTTTGCAAATTCAGTAAATAAAAACTTTACGCAAAACGTCCGACAGAATCATTTCCGCTTAGTTGGACTTCTTGAAAACCTATCGATGGCTGCACGAATTGACTTTAGTCTTGTTTTTTTATGTAAAAAGTGCCGTCTTACTGTCGTGTTGAAGTACAGAATACCTTTAGACAGTTATTTAATTCTACCTTGGGCGTTTCGGATCTGTAATTTTCAAACTTCTTTGAGCTTTTGAACCAGTCTAAAAAAAATTTCAACAAATTTTAATGCTTAAAGATGAAGAATGCAAACAAACCGACAGGAGCAATTTGTGAAAAATGCAATAATAATAAAAATAATACTAATTCTTGAAAAAAAAAAAAGATACGTTCTTAGTATCAAATACTTTCATTCCGTGTTTTGTTGCTTTTTTTGGGGGGTTTTGTTTTTGAGTCGAGTTTTTATTTCATCCTCGGTTGCTTCAGTAACACGCTCTGCCATTTTGTTTTTCTCTACTCACGGTATATGAGCTGATATCCTAGTAGTAGAGGAGCCAATCAGAGCATGCGATTGCTCATATCCAGTGAATCTGGACAGAATAAAAGTCTATCCTCGCTTCACATCCAATACTATATTTTATAATTTTGACCTGAATATATTTGTCAATTTGCCCATTAATTGCTCAATCCATCCATCCATCCATCCATCCATCCATCCTCTAGTTTACATACAATAGCAAAAATCAAAGAATATAAAAAAGAAAGCATGTGCAAGAGCGCCACTGTGTGGCCAAATATTACAACTTTCACTGAGCCCTTTTATTTGACCCCACACACACACCTGCCATACCTATGATGGGCTTCTGGAGCACCAGGCCGATCACCTGCAGGCAGATCCCCTCCAGCTGCTGAGTGATCTATGATGGAAACCAAACCGTTGGGAATCACGGACTGTGGCGATAGTTTCCGTATGTTGGATCAGTGGTAACATGACTGGGTGTGTGTGTGTGTGTGTGTGTGTGAGTCCCAACCTCTTTGTGGTCCTCCATGACAGTGAGGATGGTATCGATGGTGCTGAGGATGCCCAGTGCCATCACGGTCTTATCTTCACTCTCCTCGTACTCCTCACTCTGCAGAACCTTACTGAAGATCTCCGCCTGCACAAAACGAGAGCCTGTGAGTTCTCGGCTAATCCGGAGCTTTCATTTTGTTGATCGATCTGGTTAGCGTTCATATATAGCAGACAGTGTGTGAGATTCATATACAGGAATTGTGATCGTGCAATATACGTGTGTGTGTGTGTGCGCGTGACAAACAGGAACGATACCAGGTTCTGGGTCATATCCACTGCGATCACAGCTACTTCCTGATTGTATTCACAGATCATCTTCTGGATGACGCTTGTGAGGTCATCATTCTCTGTCTCTTTGATGACGTGCAGCAGCTCCTGCATCACGGGCCTGATGAAGGGCCTTATGTAGAGCTTGGCTACACACACACACCATTTTTAAAGCTCGTTAGTTCAACAAGTGAGCGCCTGTTATCACTGAGATCAGCTATTTAACAGTTATTCCACGAAATCGAGTCGTACATGAGCTGAAAGCCGACGAGGCGCATAGCACCGAGTCGGCTATAATCCATGTACGACGAGATTGAGTGGAATAACTGTTTTATTCTATCCACATTCACTGGATTCTGAGAAATGGAGCCTTTTTGTTTTTTGCAAATTCGATCAATAAAAACTTTACACAAAATGTCTGACAAAATAAACAAACAGGCGAAATGACAGGAGCAATTTGTGAATAAAAGTGCTGAGAGCACAATATCCCCTGCTGGCAACTCGGCCATAGCTCTGGTAAAATGCGACTGAATTGAACGAAATTACAGTATGCGTATTACCGAAATATAACAAAGAATCCTGCCAAGTTTTGTGAAATTCTTCCAAAAATTGTGAGAGGAGTTGATTTCAGAAGGTGAGCACCCATCCCGAGATGGACAGACGGACATCGCCACGACATAATCCCCCCTTCGGGCCTTTCGGTCAGTGGGGAATTTAAAAAAAACAAACAAAAAAAACCCAATAATAATTCTTAAGAAATTTTAAAAAAGATACGTTCTTACCATCAAATACTTTCAATACTTTCATTAAAAAAGTTACAAAAAAAAAAAAGTTACAGCTTTACCTCTGACTGTTTCAAATCGCCGACACTGGAGACTCCTTCTACAACCCCGATTCCAAAAAAGTTGGGACAAAGTACAAATTGAAAATAAAAACGGAATGCAATGATGTGGAAGTTTCAAAATTCCATATTTTATTCAGAATAGAACATAGATGACATATCAAATGTTTAAACTGAGAAAATGTATCATTTAAAGAGAAAAATTAGGTGATTTTAAATTTCATGACAACAACACATCTGAAAAAAGTTGGGACAAGGCCATGTTTCCCACTGTGAGACATCCCCTTTTCTCTTTACAACAGTCTGTAAACGTCTGGGGACTGAGGAGACAAGTTGCTCAAGTTTAGGGATAGGAATGTTAACCCATTCTGGTCTAATGTAGGATTCTAGTTGCTCAACTGTCTTAGGTCTTTTTTGTCGTATCTTCCGTTTTATGATGCGCCAAATGTTTTCTATGGGTGAAAGATCTGGACTGCAGGCTGGCCAGTTCAGTACCCGGACCCTTCTTCTACGCAGCCATGATGCTGTAATTGATGCAGTATGTGGTTTGGCATTGTCATGTTGGAAAATGCAAGGTCTTCCCTGAAAGAGACGTCGTCTGGATGGGAGCATATGTTGCTGTAGAACCTGGATATACCTTTCAGCATTGATGGTGTCTTTCCAGATGTGTAAGCTGCCCATGCCACACGCACTAATGCAACCCCATACCATCAGAGATGCAGGCTTCTGAACTGAGCGCTGATAACAACTCGGGTCGTCCTTCTCCTCTTTAGTCCGAATGACACGGCGTCCCTGATTTCCATAAAGAACTTCAAATTTTGATTCGTCTGACCACAGAACAGTTTTCCACTTTGCCACAGTCCATTTTAAATGAGCCTTGGCCCAGAGAAGACGTCTGCGCTTCTGGATCATGTTTAGATACAGCTTCTTCTTTGAACTATAGAGTTTTAGCTGGCAACGGCGGATGGCACGGTGAATTGTGTTCACAGATAATGTTCTCTGGAAATATTCCTGAGCCCATTTTGTGATTTCCAATACAGAAGCATGCCTGTATGTGATGCAGTGCCGTCTAAGGGCCCGAAGATCACGGGCACCCAGTATGGTTTTCTGGCCTTGACCCTTACGCACAGAGATTCTTCCAGATTCTCTGAATCTTTTGATGATATTATGCACTGTAGATGATGATATGTTCAAACTCTTTGCAATTTTACACTGTCGTACTCCTTTCTGATATTGCTCCACTATTTGTCGGTGCAGAATTAGGGGGATTGGTGATCCTCTTCCCATCTTTACTTCTGAGAGCCGCTGCCACTCCAAGATGCTCTTTTTATACCCAGTCATGTTAATGACCTATTGCCAATTGACCTAATGAGTTGCAATTTGGTCCTCCAGCTGTTCCTTTTTTGTACCTTTAACTTTTCCAGCCTCTTATTGCCCCTGTCCCAACTTTTTTGAGATGTGTTGCTGTCAGGAAATTTCAAATGAGCCAATATTTGGCATGAAATTTCAAAATGTCTCACTTTCGACATTTGATATGTTGTCTATGTTCTATTGTGAATACAATATCAGTTTTTGAGATTTGTAAATTATTGCATTCCGTTTTTATTTACAATTTGTACTTTGTCCCAACTTTTTTGGAATCGGGGTTGTGATAAAAATCATAAATAAATGTCTCCTTACAGAAAACTTCACTATATCGATAATTATATGCTTTCACTTGGGTAAATAATAAAAAGTTTATTATTAGCCTTAGATGATAAGGAGCATCCGCTATATAAAGTCCAAGTGAAGGAGTTGTTACTATAGAAACTACAGTATTGGAATGATTAGATTAATACAATCCATCTCTCTTGAAACTGTCTTCACTCATCCACTGTCATGCTCTGATTATTTTTTATAAGAGTGAAATGAGCATGTGGATCATACGCTCACTCGAATTGGAATATAAATTTGCACAGAATCATTAAACACATGCTGTGTGTGTGTGTGTGTGTGTATGTGTGAGCGAGAGAGAGAGACGGACCTTGCTCCTGGTTGCTGACGAGAGTCTGCAGAGCAATGGCTGCCTCCACTTTGACAGGCATCTCCTGATCATTGATGAGGTCCTGTTTGACGAGTTCCACAGCGTTCCTCAGAACCAGCTCATTGTGGAACTTCAGTGGACTGAAGCAGTGCAGAACCCAACAGGACTACACCCAGGACAAAGCACAAACACACCACGTTAACACACACACACGCTGTGAATACGCCTCTGCATTCATACCACAAATTCATATCTATGATCCTCAGAGCAACCACACTGCCATCTTTATCCATCCACTCATCCCTCTATCCCTTTAATCCGATTATCCGACCATCCATCCATGCAGTTATCCACCCACTTATTCAAATATTTAACTAGCCATCCATTTGGACTTTTAATCCAATTATCCATTCATCCATCAAATTCTCCATCCACTCATCCATCTATCCCTTTAATTCAATGATCCATCAATCCAATTATCCATCTATTCATGCATCCATCCATTCCAGTATACAGCCAATTATCAATCCATTCAATTATCCATTCATCCAGACATCTGACTTTTCATCCATTAATCCAATTATCCACCCATCCATCATTCCATCCACTTATACATTCATTTATTCATCAATCCAATTATCCATCCAGCCAGCCATCATTCCATCCATATATTCATTCATTCATTCAACTGTCCGTCCATCCATCTATTCCTTCAATTATCTATCCAGTTATCCATCTAATTATCCCTCTGTTTATCCATCCAATTGTCCATCCATTCCAGTATACAACCAATTATTAATCCATTCAATTATCCATCCATCATTCCATCCACTTATTCATTCATTCATTCAATTGTCCATCCATCCCTTCAATTATCCATCCAATTATCCATCCATTCCAGTATACAGCCAATTATCAATCCATTCAATTATCCATCCATCCATCCATCCATCCATCCATCCATCTGATTTTCGGTCCATTCATCCAGTTATCCATCTATCAATCCAATTATCCATCCATCCAACCATCATTCCATCCACTTATTCATTCATTCATTCATTCAATTGTCCAACCATCCCTTCAATTATCCATCCAATTATCCATCCATTCCAGTATACAGCCAATTATCAATCCATTCAATTATCCATCCATCCATTCATCCATCCATCTGATTTTCGGTCCATTCATCCAGTTATCCATCCATCAATCCAATTATCCATCCATCCAACCATCATTCCATCCACTTATACATTCATTCATTCAATTGTCCGTCCATCCATTTATTCCATCAGTTATCTATCCAATTATCCATCTAATTATCCCTCTGTTTATCCATCCAATTATCCATCTATTCATGTATCCATCCATCCATCCATCCATCCATCTGACTTCCCATCCACTCATCCAGTTATCCATCCATCAGTCTAATTATCCACCCATCCCTCATTCCATCCACTTATATATTCATTCATTCAATTGTCCATCCATCCCTTCAATTATCTATCCAATTATCCATCCATTTCAGTATACAGCCAATTATCAATCCATTCAATTATTCATCTATCCATACATCTGATTTTCAGTCCATCCATCCATCCATCCATCCATCCATCCATCATTCCATCCACTTGTACATTCATTCAATTGTCCATCTATCCATCTACTCATTCAATTATCTATCCAATTATCCATCTAATTATCCCTCTGTTCATCCATCCAATTATCCATTTATTCATGTATCCATCCATTCCAGTATACAGCAATCATCAATTGATTCAATGATCCATCCATCCAGACATCTGACTTTCCATCCATTCATCCATCCATCAATCCAATTATCCATCCACTTATATATTAATTCATTCAATTGTCTGTCCATCCATCTACTCCTTCAATTATCTATCCATCCATCCTCTATCCATCCCACCCATGTTACCCCTCACCCTGGCACGCAGGTAGCCCAGGTTGGAGTTGAGTAGCGGAAACACGTAGTTCTGTAACACGAGCTCCATCTGCTCTCTGTACATTTGCTTCTACAAAACAAAGAAAGGAAAAACAGAGCGAGTTGTCACACCATTAAAGGAGTAAATATGATTCAATAGTCTTCAAACTTTCCACACCTTTAACAACGGATCTGCTAAAGCGCCGATGACATGCAGCGCCCCGTCTGTCCTGCGGGGGTCAGCGCTGGGGTTCATCAAAATCTGATGGCAGAACTCCATCATCTTAGGAAGGACCTGATCCAGTGTTCAGACAAAGACATGATTAACGCAAAAAAATACTCGCACACATCGCTGATACATAAACGAGCAGAAACAAATCTTAAAATATAAAGGAATGTGAAACTAGTAACCACCTCCTTCCTCTTTCTGGATGCTTTGTACAGCAGAGTCTGAGCCGCGGTGGCGGGAAACACGTGGTCATCGAACATATCTACAGCAGCAATGCAACAGCAAGTTCGCTTACATACACAAGATCAGTCAACACGTTACGCTGTTCAAATTATTTCTAAAAATGGCAACTCAAAAACGAAAAAAGGCAGCGAACTTGGCAACACAGAGAGTGATCACTGAGAACGTTGCAAAGGGAGCAAAGACAGCGAGACAGATGGAGAGAGATGGAAAGAGACAATAACAGAAGGAAAAAAACCTTCAAGACAGTCAGAGTACTAACTGAATTTCATGCGGATGTACTCGTATGGATCTTCCTGCCACAGCTTCTCATCTTCATCCTTATAACACATCAGAGGAAACACCACCTCCTGAGTTATAGTCTGCAGAAAAACAAACAAACAAAAAAAAAATCAATCACTCGAGACTTTAAATCAGACCTGGGCATTTTACGGCCCGCGGGCCGCATCCGGCCCTTTGGTTCATTCTGACCGGCCCGCGTAAGGTTAATGAGAAATTACAGAATAAACGTATTTTCTAATTTTACCTCACGCATGGACTGAATGTGCATTGCTTTTATTTTGAAGTTGTGTTCAACAAAAACGCAATACGCGCGACATGAACATGACATGAAATCCCACGGAACCTAATCCCGCGATAACTACTTCCGTAATTTGTCCAGACCAACCACAAACTTGTAAGTCATCCTTCAAACGGTCCAGCCAATCACATCGTGTGACGTCACCAGCAGGCGCCGGAGCCGATCTCCGGCGAAAAACACCAAATGAGGTGATTAAACTACAAATGTGGGCATCATTATTATAATATGACGTATCTTGCTTGATATTTGGAGTAGAAAGACAATATTGTGATGTCTTTATTGTGTTTTGGGGTGAATGTGACTGAAAAAAAAAAAAATGGTACAAACGTTCACATTTTGTTAACCATTGTTTTGGGAAATTTGATTGAATAAATGACATTTCTGTAAGGCAACCTCGTTTTTTCCATATTCTTACCAGTCTTAGCAGCTTGTAAAAACAATGTTATTTATTGCTTTGTATAAAGAAATACAATTAATATTATGCAGAATTTAGTTCAGCGTTTTGGTCTGGCCCTCCACAAAATTTTCTGTTTCTCATGTGGCCCCATGGAAAAAATAATTGCCCACCCCTGCTTTAAATCATACTAATCTCATTCACGCGGGGTTTACTTTACAGCAACATGAAAAATTCAAGATATTACATGCTCCCAAACATAATAAAGGTGATGATACACGGGGCAACTTTTTGGGCAATGTTGCCGAGCAATGTTGCTGGCAACGGGCAACTAGGTGAGACACAGGGCAACTTTTCAGGGCAACTAACAATGGGCAACAACAGTTAGCAACGGCAGTTTACAGTTAGCTAAAAAAAAAAAAAAATCGATGTCTTAATTTTTGCTGTGACCATTTAATCAAGCTGTCTGTTGTTTTTTAGAGCTTTGGTGAAGTAAATTCCTCCATATAGAATATTAAAATAACAACTAATGGTGATGATACACGGGGCAACTTTTTGGGCAATGTTGCCGAGCAATGTTGCTGGGCAATTGCGTTTTGACTCTTTTCTATTGAGATTGGGCAACATTGTTTCTTTCTGAATGGTTTTGATAATCTCTGGCAACTTTTTGAGATAAGCCAATCAGAACGCGAGTATCGAGTCATGTGACCTCCGGTGAGGTTCGGATCAGAAATTTCAGAAATTACCGGCGTATAAACAGATAAGGAGTCTCTCCATCTCTTCACTCCACTGACACTGAGTGGCCGCCGTATTTGTTTGAAATTTCTGATCCGAACCTCACCGGAGGTCACATGACTCGATACTCGCGTTCTGATTGGCTTATCTCAAAAAGTTGCCAGAGATTATCAAAACCATTCAGAAAGAAACAATGTTGCCCAATCTCAATAGAAAAGAGTCAAAACGCAATTGCCCAGCAACATTGCTCGGCAACATTGCCCAAAAAGTTGCCCCGTGTATCATCACCATAACAAGAGTGCTCTGAGAGCACAATATCCCCCGCTGGCAACTCGGCCATAACTCTGGTAAAATGCGACTGAATTGAACGAATTGAACATATAAAAAGAATCCTGCCAAGTTTTGTGAAATTCCTCAAAAAATCGTGAGGGAAGTTGATTTCAGACAGCAAGCACACCTTGATGAAATTACCAAAGTACGAGTTTGTTAATAATCGAGGGCATAACTCTGGTAAAATTTGCCCAAATTAAACGAAATTTCAATCTGCGTATAACTCAGTGCGTTTACATGCACATAGAGAAAATCGAATTTCTGCCGTAGCTCAACTGAAATCGAAGTTCTAAATACCATGGAAACACCTTAGCTCGGCTGAAATCAAACCGAACTGGATTTCTCGTAATCGAGCTACGCGACCTAGATTATGCGATTGTAGCCGAGCTACTTAGTGCATGTAAACCCTATCGAGCTACTTACTTCAGCACTGCCCCTTCCGGAAGTGACGAGTGACGAGACCACAAGCGGGAAACACAACAGCCTCGGTCGGCATGACAACAGTAGTAGTAGCGAGCAGCAGAAGAGGTCAGGAGGAACAAGGAGAACTTTGTTTATACTCTTGAATAGCTCTTCTTCATGACGACAACCGGAAGTGTACCAACACGATGGGGCGTGTAGCGCCACCTGTGGCTCGGGTGCACAATGTACCTCACACAATAGCTCGATTTCCTTGTGTGCATGTAGGACTGGATTTCTCTGGCACCCCTGCTGGGACCCTTAGCTCGATTACCGACAGTAGCTCGATTTGGATGTGCATGTAAACGCACTGACTGTCATATAACAAAGCCTTTCGCCAAGTTTGGTGAAATTCCTCCACAAATTATGAGCGTAGTTGATTTCAGAAGAACGTTCACCCTCATGAAATTGTCAAAGTACAGGTTATTTAATGAAGGGTCAAAACTCGGGGAAAATTTTCACAAACAAAATTAAATCGCAATCTGCGTATTACCGTCATATAACGAGGCCTTTTGCCAAGCTTCGAGAAATTCGTCCAAAAATTGTGAGAGGAGTTGATGTCAGAAGGCGAGCGCACCTTCATGAAATTGTCAAAGTACGAGGTTGTTAATCAAGGGCTGGAACTCTGGGAAAACGTGACCCAATTTAACAAAATTACAATATGCTTATTAATGACATATAACAAAGAATCCTGCCAAGTTTCATGAAATTCCTCCAAAAATTGTGAGAGGAGTTGATTTCAGAAGGAAAACATACTCTCATGAAATTGTCAAAGTATAATTTTATTAATCAAGGTCTTTTCAAGGCTTTTCAAGGGATTAATTTTATTAATCAAGGAATTTTCAGTCCCGCTCCCGCATTGTGCAGTCCCGCTCCCGCCTGCTCCCGCAAAGAATTATGATTTTCAGTCCCGCTCCTGCCCGCGCCTGCCATATTTTGTCCCGCACCCGCCCGCAAATCCCGCATGATGCAGACGTTCGCGTTATTTCTCACGAAAGTTCTTGTCATTGGCTTGGGGAATTGTTGTCCTTTTAAGACAGTACATACATGGCGATTCAGGCCTGATGTACCTGATTTATGGCCGTTGTATGTCAGAACCTTTTGGCACTTATCACAACAAGCAAAGGGCAGCTGATTTCCCTCTGCGTCGTACACGAGCGAGAACGACTTCCAAATGTCTGATTTCAGGACTCTTGACTCTTTAACGGTAAATGTACCTCTTTTTAAAGCAGCACTTACTTCTGAAGCACTGTGAGCTTCACTAGAGGAGCTCTGCTCTTCTGCCATGATCGGAGATCTCAAACACGGAAGAGCGGAAAGGAATCGGAAACGTACGCGAGATTAGACCACATCCGCAAATTTAGGCATCTTAAAATGTTTTTATTAATGCCAAATAAAATATCCAGCACAAATTATATACGATAGACATAAATTAATAATTTATAAATTGTATTTTAAACACGTTTTTAGTTAGCGGGACTGCAGCTTATCACCTCTCCCGCCCGCTCCCGCATTGTGCACTCCCCCTCCCGCCCGCGCCCGCAATGAGCTTTCAAAATTTGTCCCGCGCCGCACTGCTTTGCGTCGGGTCCCGCGGGAGTGCAGGGCTCTAATGCGTATTAATGACATAACAAAGAATCCTGCAAAGTTTCATGAAATTCCTCCAAATATTGTGAGAGGAGTTGATTTCAGAAGGTGAGCACCCATCCCGGGACGGACGGACGGACATCGCCACGACATAATCCCCCTTCGGGCCTTTCGGCCAGTGGGGAATAAAACCCATTACCATCTCAAAGTTTCCAATAACAGCACATTCTAAAGTGTTTTATTCCTCTTATATACGAATATACAGTAGCTTTTCCATTCCCCCCATCTCCAATTTCTTTTTTCCTTTATTAACGAACAGCACATTGTGATCAGCGTCCCTGATTCTGACCTGCATATGTGGCTTGATCTGTTTCCACGTGACGGAGTGAGAGACGCCCCGTGTCAGGTAGTTCAGAGCTTGCTGTAATACACGTGGACTCACGAACTGCTTCTGCCTGTGCTGATCGATCACCTTTAACAAGACCTGGAATGACACACAACGCATCCACGTCACACACATGTACCATGATATAGTAGAGGTGTGTCTAATTACTAATACTGTTAGTTGAGTTTTTATTTTTTTTGACTTTTATTTAACATCTTCAAAAATAACACTAAAAATAATCGTCAAGAAAATCTAAACTGATCTAAAATGATGTTGTTGTATTTCCCCAGCTCGAATGCACATCCACTGAGACTCAAGAGGCCGTTTGCAGGAATTGGTCACGTGTCAATTTTCCTCATAGCAACAAGCCCATGGTGGGCAAGCTACAGTGGTGGGCAAAAGTTTACATACCCCAACAGAATGTTTTGTTTCTTGGCTATTTCTAAGAGAAATTGAATGATAATAGACAAAAACCTTTATTTCACTTGTGGTTAATTGTTGGCTGAAGCCATTTATTGTCAAGAAAACGTTAACTCTTTTTAAACCATTATGACAACCAAAAAAACTACACAAATGACCCTGATCAAAAGTTTACATACCCCAATTCTTAATACTGTGTATTTCCCCCTTTAACATCAATAACAGCTTGAAGTCTTTTGTGATAGTTGTCAATGAGTCTCTTTATCTTTTCAGACGGTAAAGCTGCCCATTCTTCTTGGCAAAAAGCCTCCAGTTCCTGTAAAGTCTGGGGCTGTCTTGCATGGACTGCACGTTTGAGGTCTCCCCAGAGTGGCTCAATAATGTTGAGGTCAGGAGACTGAGATGGCCATTCTGACTTCACTTTATGCTGTTGTAGCCACTGTCAAGTTGATTTGGCCTTGTGTTTTGGATCATTGTCGTGCTGGAATGTCCAAGTTCGTCCTATGCGCAGCTTCCGGGCTGAGGCGTGTAGATTTTCCTCGAGTATTTTTTGATAAGTGACTGCATTCATCCTGCCATCAACTCTTACCAAATTTCCAGTGCCTTTGTAGTTCACACATCCCCAAAACATCAGAGATCCACCACCATGTTTCACTGTGCGAATGGTGTACTTTTCATCATAGGCCTTGTTGATTCCTCGCCAGATGTAGCGTTTAGTGTTGTGCCCAAAAAGTTCAATTTTGGTCTCATCACTCCACACAACTTTTTGCCAGAAGGTTTGGGGTGTGTCTCTGTGCAGTCTGGCATATCGTAGACGGGCTTCTTTGTGGCATTTGTGTAGAAGGGGCTTTCTTCTGGCAACTCTCCCATGCAGCCCATTTCTTCTCAGGAGTCTCCTAATTGTACTCTTTGAAACATCCACATCAACTTGTTTCAGAGAATCTCGAAGTTCACCAGATGTTATTTGGGGCTTCTTCTTTACATCACGCACAATTCTTCTAGCAGTGGTGGGTGAAATTTTTCTTGGTCTACCTGAACGGGCTTTGGTGTCTACAGAGCCCCTGACTTTCCACTTCTTGATTATTGTTTGAACAGTGCTGACTGACATTTTTAATTGCTTTGATATTTTCTTATATCCCTTCCCTGATTTATAAAGTTCAACTACCTTTTCACGCAGGTCCTTTGACAATTCCTTTGATTTTCCCATGGCTCAATCTCAAAGATGACGCGCAGCACTGGATGAGGGATAAAAGGTTCTCTCAAAAGTCCAGCAATTTACTGACTTTTATTTTCACCCACTAATTAGAAGAAAACAGATCACAGGTGAAGGTAGTTGCCTTTAATTGCCATTCAGTCCTGTTTGTCAAATTGTGTACAGGTTTTCAGGCCAATTCACAGGGGTATGTAAACTTTTGATCAGGGTTATTTAGGTAGTTTTTGTTGTTTTCATGGTTTTCAAAGAGTAAACGCAGTAATGAATGCAATAAATAGCTTCAGCCAACCATTAACCACAAGTGAAATAAAGGTTTTTGTGTATTATTATTCAATTTCTCTTAGAAATAGGCAAGAAATGAAACATTCTGTTGGGGTAGGTAAACTTTTGCCCACCACTGTAACTTGACATTCCTTGACAACCATAAGAGTTTGACTCGCGATGCGAAGCGATCCATTTCTATAATAGCTGTTTTTATCTTTTCTACTGTCTGTTTTGACCCGAATTTTCGTGTGTACTTGGAAAAAGTCTGTGGTTTTAACTTCTGTCGTAAGTTAAAGTGAATCATTGGAAATTCACGTGCGAAATGGCGGATTTCTCAGGTATGTTTGTTGGCTCCTTCGATCTCGAAAGATCATGGTGATCTGCGCCAGGGGTCATCCATCAGTTGTCGAGTTGCAGCGCCTAGTATGACTGTATAGGCCGATGCGTGAGCCGCACGGTCTGCTGCAGGTGAAGTTGCTTGGTCGGGTGTCTGTTGATGCCATCTGCAATCTCAGCTGTCATCGTAGCCTCCTCTCCCTCCACCGGGTCTCTCTCCTTTCCTCGGCTTCCCCAACGACGGCCTTGGTGGTGGACCGCCAGCCGGCGCGGTCTGAGGCCACCGTCTCCAGGTCTGCGGGGTTGAAGCCGCCTGCCCTCAGGTCGCGCTTGCAACGTCCTTGTAGCGTAGTGCGGGTCATCCTGTGGGTCTGGAGCCTGTGGCCAGCTCACCATACAGCACGTCCTTTGGGATGCGGCCGTCGTCCATGCGGCTGACGTGGCCTAGCCAGCGCAGGCGTCTCTGGGTCAGCATGGCAAACATGCTGGGCATCCCTGCCTTGGCCAGGACATCGGTGTTGGTGACACGGTCCTGCCAGGTGATGCCCAGAAGTCTTCTGAGACAGCGCAGGTATGTTTAGAACTTATGATTTCTCCTTTCCTACCTTTATCAATTGGGGGGATCACCAATCCCCCCAATTCTGCGCCGACAAATAGCGGAGCAATATCAGAAAGGAGTTCGACAGTGTAAAATTGCAAAGAGTTTGAACATATCATCATCTACAGTGCATAATATCATCAAAAGATTCAGAGAATCCGGAAGAATCTCTGTGCGTAAGGGTCAAGGCCGGAAAACCATACTGGGTGCCCGTGATCTTCGGGCCCTTAGACGGCACTGCATCACATACAGGCATGCTTCTGTATTGGAAATCACAAAATGGGCTCAGGAATATTTCCAGAGAACATTATCTGTGAACACAATTCACCGTGCCATCCGCCGTTGCCAGCTAAAACTCTATAGTTCAAAGAAGAAGCCGTATCTAAACATGATCCAGAAGCGCAGACGTCTTCTCTGGGCCAAGGCTCATTTAAAATGGACTGTGGCAAAGTGGAAAACTGTTCTGTGGTCAGACGAATCAAAATTTGAAGTTCTTTATGGAAATCAGGGACGCCGTGTCATTCGGACTAAAGAGGAGAAGGACGACCCGAGTTGTTATCAGCGCTCAGTTCAGAAGCCTGCATCTCTGATGGTATGGGGTTGCATTAGTGCGTGTGGCATGGGCAGCTTACACATCTGGAAAGACACCATCAATGCTGAAAGGTACATCCAGGTTCTAGAGCAACATATGCTCCCATCCAGACGACGTCTCTTTCAGGGAAGACCTTGCATTTTCCAACATGACAATGCCAAACCACATACTGCATCAATTACAGCATCATGGCTGTGTAGAAGAAGGGTCCGGGTACTGAACTGGCCAGCCTGCAGTCCAGATCTTTCACCCACAGAAAACATTTGGCGCATCATAAAACGGAAGATACGACAAAAAAGACCTAAGACAGTTGAGCAACTAGAATCCTACATTAGACAAGAATGGGTTAACATTCCTATCCCTAAACTTGAGCAACTTGTCTCCTCAGTCCCCAGACGTTTACAGACTGTTGTAAAGAGAAAAGGGGATGTCTCACAGTGGGAAACATGGCCTTGTCCCAACTTTTTTGAGATGTGTTGTTGTCATGAAATTTAAAAAGCACCTAATTTTTCTCTTTAAATGATACATTTTCTCAGTTTAAACATTTGATATGTCATCTATGTTCTATTCTGAATAAAATATGGAATTTTGAAACTTCCACATCATTGCATTCCGTTTTTATTTACAATTTGTACTTTGTCCCAATTTTTTTGGAATCGGGGTTGTATGACAGAAGTTAAAACCACAAACCTTTTCCAAGTACACACGAAAATTCGGGTCAAAAAAAAAAAAAACAACAGTAGAAAAGGTAAAAACAGCTATTATAGAAATGGATCGCTTCGCATCGCCAGTCAAACTCTTACGGTTGTCAAGGAATGTCACGTTAGCTTGGCCACCACGGGCTTGTTGCTATGGGGAAAATTGACACGTGACCAATTCCTGCAAACGGCCTATTCTTTACAGATTTTGAGTGCCGTATCACATAAGTCTTGATGTTAATTAACGGCAGTGTAGTTAATTTTGGAGAAACCAGCAAGAGTAAGCTAGATTTTCCAAAATCGAAGAAAGTAGTTCTTTCGACAAACGTGTTATGAAGATCAGACTTCGACAGATCCCTCCCTGTTCTATAAAACAGTGTACCCACTCACACCTGATGGATTGAAAACACCTGACTCTAATTTCACCTTCAAATTAACTGCTAATCCTAGAGGTTCACATACTTTTGCCACTCACAGATATGTAATATTGGATCATTTTCCTCAATAAATAAATTACCAAGTATAATATTTTTGTCTCATTTGTTTAACTGGGTTCTCTTGATCTACTTTTAGGACTTGTGTGAAAATCTGATGTTGTTTTAGGTCATATTTATGCAGAAATATAGAAAATTCGAAAGGGTTCACAAACTTTCAAGCGCCACTGTACATACAGGACACTTTTTCAATGGAATAAAAACGTGTGCTGTTCCCTTCTAGCGGGTTTCATTCATTTGGTTTGATAGTAGAGGTGTGACGATTCAGTTTTTTCACGATTCGATTCGAATCACATTTTTCGTCCTCCATTTTATAACTGATGCAACTCGTTGTCGAGATTCTGTTAACTGTCAGCCTAGAAATGTACAGCAATAAAAAACAAACGAGTCGTGTTGCCTTTGTCATCTTTATTCAGACTCCAGTCACTCCACCGACTCTGACTGTAACTCTGAACGGATCAGACATTTTTTGGCACATTTTAATTTTCAAACCGCAAAACACTAAGAAACGAAAAAAAAAGCAACGAAAACTTCATGACTTGTCTCAATCTTTTAAAACACGAAAATACAGTCACTTGTGTTAAAGTGAATCCCACCTCTTGAGACACAACATTCATTGTCCGGAGAGTACAGAAGGCACTGAGGTTGAAAGAAATGCCGCCAAACTGAGCTTTTAAAAGCTTCAGGAATTCCGAGTCGTCCGCCATGTTGCTCACAAAGCAACGCGTGATCTCGTGAGATTGCTATAGCAACCACAAACATGGCTGCACTCGCGTACAGCTCCGGACACCGAATCGAATTTTTAATATCAAAATTATGCCGTTTGTCGAAATTTGTTCTGCATCTAGGATTATCGGGATGAAATTAGGTATCGGGCGGCACGGTGGTGTAGTGGTTAGCGCTGTCGCCTCACAGCAAGAAGGTCCTGGGTTCGAGCCCCAGGGCTGGCGAGGGCCTTTCTGTGTGGAGTTTGCATGTTCTCCCCGTGTCCGCGTGGGTTTCCTCCGGGTGCTCCGGTTTCCCCCACAGTCCAAAGACATGCAGGTTAGGTTAACTGGTGACTCTAAATTGACCGTAGGTGTGAATGTGAGTGTGAATGGTTGTCTGTGTCTATGTGTCAGCCCTGTGATGACCTGGCGACTTGTCCAGGGTGTACCCCGCCTTTCGCCCGTAGTCAGCTGGGATAGGCTCCAGCTTGCCTGCGACCCTGTAGAAGGATAAAGCGGCTAGAGATAATGAGATGAGATGAGATGAGATGAGAAATTAGGTATCGTTAGTGAATCGTCATTCATTAAATTTGAATCGATTTTTGAATCGCGGATTGAAATGGATCGACAGATCGGGGATTGATTAATCGTCACACCTGTATTTGATAGCATGCAATATTGTTAGCGTATTGCTTATCCTACGTGTATTACGCCACTCTACCCAATGGAGAATTAACGTTGAATATGGTTTACGATATTGCATGGTTGTCAAGACAACATGACGTCACACGTCGGAGCCGTAAAACTTCCGGTGACAATTTGTAAACAAAGATGGCCGCCAGGTTTGCTTCGTTAAATACGGAAGATTTTGAGAGAATTTTGAAAGAGAAAGACACGTCGAACACCCAAAAGGAATGTATAATAATCATGGATGCAAACGGCGCGCCTTTTGGCGGATGCCGCCTTTTTCACAGCTGTCTGGGGGACTTGTGTGAATCATGCAGAGCCGATGAGTTGTTTTTTTTTTTTTGGGGGGGGGGGGGGGGGGGCTGATTATAATTTCATCAAAGTAAATTCTGTATTAAAATTAGTAAATAAGCAAATGTCGTTGCAGTCCATGAAACATAGGAAGTATAAGAAGAAAACAGTAAATCAGAAAGCTGCGCACGTAAAGCCAATTGGCTGCGCGCCATTATCTGCTGCTGGCTGCACTTCAGTGAAGGATTTCCGCGCAAGGATTTCCATCAGTAAGTTATGTAATTGGCTTTACGTGTGCAGCTTTCTGATTTACTGTTTTCTTCTCATACTTAGGCTTCCTATGTTTCATGGACTGTAATGGCATTTGCTTATTTAGTAATTTTAATACAGAATTTACTTTGATGAAATTATAATCAGACACTACAACGCCCCCCCCCCCAAAAAAAAAAAAAAAAAAAAAACTCATCGGATCTGCACGATTCACACAAGTCCCCCAGACAGCCATGAAAAAGGCGGCATCCGCCAAAAGGCGCACCATTTGCATCCATGAATAATAATAATGGATGGTTTGTTGTCATGGTATATCAGATATATTCCATTCAGCTACTCGTCTTCGACTCGCTCAGTATCATGCTAGCTGAATGGAATACATCTGACATACCACTCAACGCCAGCCAATATTATTAAAATACTGTCTATTCCTTCTTCCTGAACTCTGATCTGAGAGACTGAAGCCACATCCCACCCGTCTCATCAAAAGAATCGTCTCTTTAATAGACAACGGAGAGCAACGTAAATGCACGTAAAACATAAAACATAAAGACGTTTGATGGATTTCACTGTGTTAGTACAACCCCGATTCCAAAAAAGTTGGGACAAAGTACAAATTGTAAATAAAAACGGAATGCAATGATGTGGAAGTTTCAAAATTCCATGTTTTATTCAGAATAGAACACAGATGACATATCAAATATTTAAACTGAGAAAATGTATCATTTAAAGAGAAAAATTAGGTGATTTTTAAATTTCATGACAACAACACATCTCAAAAAAGTTGGGACAAGGCCATGTTTCCCACTGTGAGACATCCCCTTTTCTCTTTACAACAGTCTGTAAACGTCTGGGGACTGAGGAGACAAGTTGCTCAAGTTTAGGGATAGGAATGTTAACCCATTCTTGTCTAATGTAGGATTCTAGTTGCTCAACTGTCTTAGGTCTTTTTTGTCGTATCTTCCGTTTTATGATGCGCCAAATGTTTTCTATGGGTGAAAGATCTGGACTGCAGGCTGGCCAGTTCAGTACCCGGACCCTTCTTCTACGCAGCCATGATGCTGTAATTGATGCAGTATGTGGTTTGGCATTGTCATGTTGGAAAATGCAAGGTCTTCCCTGAAAGAGACGTCGTCTGGATGGGAGCGTATGTTGCTCTAGAACCTGGATGTACCTTTCAGCATTGATGGTGTCTTTCCAGATGTGTAAGCTGCCCATGCCACACGCACTAATGCAACCCCATACCATCAGAGATGCAGGCTTCTGAACTGAGCGCTGATAACAACTCGGGTCGTCCTTCTCCTCTTTAGTCCGAATGACACGGCGTCCCTGATTTCCATAAAGAACTTCAAATTTTGATTCGTCTGACCACAGAACAGTTTTCCACTTTGCCACAGTCCATTTTAAATGAGCCTTGGCCCAGAGAAGACGTCTGCGCTTCTGGATCATGTTTAGATACGGCTTCTTCTTTGAACTATAGAGTTTTAGCTGGCGACGGCGGATGGCACGGTGAATTGTGTTCACAGATAATGTTCTCTGGAAATATTCCTGAGCCCATTTTGTGATTTCCAATACAGAAGCATGCCTGTATGTGATGCAGTGGCGTCTAAGGGCCCGAAGATCACGGGCACCCAGTATGGTTTTCCAGCCTTGACCCTTACGCACAGAGATTCTTCCAGATTCTCTGAATCTTTTGATGATATTATGCACTGTAGATGATGATATGTTCAAACTCTTTGCAATTTTACACTGTAACTCCTTTCTGATATTGCTCCACTATTTGTTGGCGCAGAATTAGGGGGATTGGTGATCCTCTTCCCATCTTTACTTCTGAGAGCCGCTGCCACTCCAAGATGCTCTTTTTATACCCAGTCATGTTAATGACCTATTGCCAATTGACCTAACGAGTTGCAATTTTGTCCTCCAGCTGTTCCTTTTTTGTACCTTTAACTTTTCCAGCCTCTTATTGCCCCGTCCCAACTTTTTTGAGATGTGTTGCTGTCATGAAATTTCAAATGAGCCAATATTTGGCATGAAATTTCAAAATGTCTCACTTTCGACATTTGATATGTTGTCTATGTTCTATTGTGAATACAATATCAGTTTTTGAGATTTGTAAATTACTGTATTCCATTTTTATTTACGATTTGTACTTTGTCCCAACTTTTTTGGAATCGGGGTTGTATAACGTCAAGTCTGGGTGAATGGAAATTTGCACGGCGAGTGTGTATTTCCTGATAATAAACAACATTCAGGTTTTACCTGCTGAATCCCAACAGCGTATGTCTTGAGGAAAAAATCTGCAAACTCGTAGTACTCCTTTGTCACATTGCCCGGGCTCCCGTACCTACGAATAGGATGAAAAAAAGATACAAAAGTGCACACAGACTCTGAGACGTTCTAGATGAGAATATGGTGTGTTTCAGGTGTCAGGTCACCTCTCAAACATCCTGGTGATGATATGTAGAGCCCATTTCTTACACTTCCACCACACTAACTCTGGCCGATCGTCTTCGTCCACCTCCAGCGTCTCCTACGAATCAGAGGTAGACCTGCTGTGAGGCTCTTCAGAGGTGGATGAGGAACTTCACCTCATTATCCAAATCATAATTATCCTTTTATCTTGGAATACAAACAAACAAGACTTACAGGAGGGACGTCCCGATCCACAACCGCTCTCAGGATCTCCATCCACTGGGTCATGACTGTGTTACTGAGCAGCTGGAGAGGCAAGGAATACTACACACACACACACACACACACACACACACACACACACACACACACACACACACCACTGGAAACACAACCAAAACATACAGAACCACTGCAAAGCCACAATCCATTTAAGGATTTACGGTGGCATGCAAAAGTTTGGGCACCCTTACTGAAAATGTCTGTTACTGTGAATAGTTAAGTGAGCAGAAGATGAACTGATCACCAAAAGGCATAAAGGTAAAGACGAGACATTTCTTTTCAGCGTTTTCTGCAAGATTTGTGTATTATTTTTGTTTTGTACAATTGGAGAGTGAAAAAAGAAAAGGAACACCATGCGAAAGTTTGGGCACCCCAATACATTTGAGTTCTCAGGTAACTTTTACCAAGGTTCCAGACCTTAATTAGCTTATTGAGCTGTGGCTTGTTCAAATTCTTCATTAAGGAAGGTCAGATGATGCAGATTTCAAAGCTGTATAAATTCTCTGACTCCTCAAACTTGTCCCTAAAATCAACAGCCATGGGCTCCTCTAAGCAACTCCCTCGCATTCTGAATAATAAAATAATTGATGCTCACAAAGCAGGAGAAGGCTACAAGAACGTAGCAAAGTGTTTTCAGGTAGCTGTTTCCTCAGATCGTAATGTTATTAAGAAATGGCAGTTAACAGAAACAGTGGAGATCAAGGTGAGGTCTGGAAGATGAAGAAAACTTTCTGAAAGAACTGCTCGTTGGATTGCTAGAAAGGCAAATAAAAACCCCTGTTTTACTGCAGAAGACCTTCAGAAAGATTTAGCAGACCCTGGAGTGGCGGTGCACTGTTCTACTATGCAGCGACACCTGAACAAATATGACCTTCATGGGAGAGTCATCAGAAGAAAACCGTTCCTGCGTCCAAGCCACAAAATTCAGCGTCTGAAGTTTGCAAATGAACATCTAAATAAGCCTGATGCATTTTGGAAACAAGTCCTGTGGACTGATGAAATCAAAATAGAACTTTTTGGCCACAATGTGCAAAGGTATGTTTGGAGAAAAAAGGGGGCCAAATTCCAGGAAAAGAACACCTCTCCAACTCTGAAGCATGGGTGTGGATCCATCATGCTTTGGGGTCGTGCTGCAGCCAGTGGCACAGGGCACATTTCATTGGTCGAGGGAAGCATGGATTCGAATAAATACCAGCAAACTCTGGAAGCAAACATCACACCATCTGTAAAAAAGTTGAAGTTAAAAAGAGGACGGGTCCTACAATAAGACGATGATCCAAAACACACCTCAAAATCTACAATGGAATACCTCAAGAGGCACAAGCTGAAGGTTTTGCCTGGCCCTCACAGTCCCCTGACCTAAACATCACTGAAAATCTGTGGATAGATCTCAAAAGAGCAGAGCATGCAAGACAGCCCAAAAAACTTGTAGAACTGGAAGCGTTTTGCAAGCACGAATGTGTGAAAATCCCCCAGGTAAGAACTGAAAGATTATTAGCCGGCTACAAAAAGTGTTTACAAGCTGTGATACTTGCCAAAGGGGGTGTTACTAGGTTCTAACCATGCAGGGTGCCCAAACTTTTGCTTCAGGCCCTTTTTCCTTTTTTGTCATTTTGAAAATGTAAAAGATGAAAATAAAAAATTGTTTTTGCTTAAAATATAAAGGGAATGAGTCATCTTTAACTTTATGCCTTTTGGAGATCATTTCATCTTCAACTTGTTTAACTGTTCACAGGAACAGCAATTTTGACCAGGGGTGCACAAACTTTCGCATACCACTGTAAGTAAGGACTTGAAGTAAGAATGAACAGGATGTCAACATGTAAGGAAAATAATCGATGACCCGAAAATAAGTTACCAGTTATCTCTATAAACTATCACAGTGTACGTTTTATCCATTTTAAGTTACGTTTAAGCTTGCGGAAAGGTCTGTGAAACCCGTTAGTCCCTGTATGACTTATGCCCGGGTCAGACAGCAGGCTGCAACTAGTTTTCGACTACTTGCATCGACCTGCGATAACAAAATCGCAGGTAGACGCAAGACTGGTCTTGTGCCGACGCACGATGATGCAGATAATGCCGGAGTGTTGCAGAGTCTTTAGTAGAGGCAGGCTGATGCACGATCTGTTTGCATTTCAGCTGCGATTCACTTCCAATCGGTGCAAATAGCAGGTTGAAGAAGAAGCCTTTATTTTTGTCACATGTACACCCAAGCACAGCGAAACTCCTCCTCTGCATTTAACCCATCTGAAGCACATGTAAGCACACACACATACCCAGAGCAGGGGGCAGCTATACTACAGTGCCCAGGGAGCAAGTGGGGGTTAGGTGCCTTAAAAGGGCACTTCAGCCATTCCTGCTGGTCCAGGGAATTGAACCGGAGACCTTTTAGTCCCAAAGTTGCTTCTCTAACCTTTAGGCCACAGCAGAGATGCCAACAATTTTGGAAATTGGTGCTTTTTTAGGGCCATTCTGAATAGATACAGGTGACTAAAATGAACTGGGACATGTTGGTTTTGGGGGGAGAAAATTGTTGATTTTTTTTTTTTTTCAATTATCTGAAAAATAAAACCAAACCACAATCACTCATGATTTTCTCATGAGTAGGAATGGGAATCGAAAACTGGTTCTTGTTGAGAACCGGTTCCCAGTGTTTCAATTCCATGGAATCGTTTGCCAGATTTGCTAACGATTCCCTTATCGATTCCAGCGGGTACGACTAACGTCATGTATATTACGCAAGTTACGCAACGTGCGTAGCGACATGCAGTAAGCAGTAAACATGGCAACCAAGCGGTTTAAACGCTCAAAAGTTTGGCTGCATTTTTCAAGGAAAGATGACAACCGGGCGACCTACAGCCATTGCAAAGTAGATATTACATCGTTGGGAGGGAACACGAGTAATATGCAAAAACATTTGCGCACACAGCATGCGATACTTTTAAATGAATGTCACGTTTTCGACACGCTTCGGACTGGTGAATCTCAACCCAGCAGCAGCAGCCACGCTAGCATGTCTAGGGTTAGGGTTAATTCAAATGAGAATCGTTAAGAGAATTGATAAAGAACCGAATCGTAAAGCAGAATCGAAAATGGAATCGGAATCGTAAAAACCTTATCAATTCCCATCCCTACTCATGAGTGATACTCATAACTCACCACATTCACACAAAGTAAAGACTTCTCTGGTAATTTGTATACAATCAACTTTCAAACAGTGAATATTATTTTCTTAACTTTACTCCACAAATGCAGATTACATACCATCAATATTTATAGATAACATACTGGAACACTCAATTAGCAAATACTCAAATAGTTATACTGGAACATGTCCATTTCCTTTTTATTCCCATGATTAATGTCAAGTCACTTTGATTACTTTTAATTTTTATCAACTTCCTTTCACTTTTAATCTCATCAATATCAAGTCAGATTACTTATTCAGTTCTGATTGATTTACTTCAGAAGATGACCGTTTCAGTTCCAACAGTGTTTCGTTTCTTTTTGCGAATATATCGTGAAATGTTCATTGCATATTCGGAACATGGTGTTTTGGGTGGATGACGACCCTGATTTCATGTTTTGAGCGATAGTTTGTGAGGTTACAACACCCCGACAGCCCCTCAATACCTAGTGACATGGGCTGCTCGACATTCCATCGCGGCATCGATAATTAATTCGCGCATGCGCAGAACGCTTGTCAACAAAGATGGCGGCGCCCATCGAAGCAAACTTTGACCATAAATACAGTCAAAACATTGAATTATCAAGCGATAATTGGCCTCAAATGTACCGAACACCGGCAAAATATCGTGAACCCTTATAGATTCACGCGTTTCGAACCGCATCCATGCTAAAATCGTATGAATCCCATATAAACTGAATAGACGGTCGTAGCCTCGTAGTGCTGCTGTCAAAAACGTAGTGACTACGCACGAATCGTAGTGATTGGCATCTCTGCCACAGCTTCCTCATGACACATGTAGAGGCAGGCGGTCGTGCAACGCTTGAGCGACCAATCGCAGGTTGAAGCAGGTAGTGGCAGCTAGACGCAGGCTGACGCAGGGGAAGGCAAGTCTTTAGAGATGGCTGCAATGCATCGCAGGTAGACGCAGCCTGCACCTGAAAATAGTTTACAACAACCTGCGAGCAGTCTTATGGCCTTATATTTTTAAAGGTTTTCCGTGCGTTGTGTCAACCTGCGTCTAGCTGCGTCTGCTTCTGACTGGTTGCGTCCTGTCGTAACAGCTTAAAAACTCTGCGTCTTGCAATACATCTGACCACGATAAAGGATTTGATGCAAAACGCCTGCGTCCACCTGCATATCAGTCGCCGCCACCCGACCGATCGCAGGTCACAGCATGAATCTTCATGGATTAAAGCAAAAAAAAATTATTTGACTGAAAATTTACGGGGGGTGGGGTGGGGTGGGGGGGGGGGTGTTATGGGGAGCGCAGGTGGCCAAGTGGTTAGAGCGCTTGACCGCTAAGCGAACGGTCCCTGGTTCAAGCCTCGGCTCGACGGGGATCTGGGGCTCGCTCCCTGTCCACCCAGCAGTGAATGGGGACCTGGTGGAAACACTGGGGAAGTTAAAGGCGGCGAGGAAAGGAACTGGCCACCCTACCTCACTATGCCGATGGCCCAGGACAAGTGCGCTCTCTAACAGGCACTCCCCCAATGTACGAATCGTATATGGGACTCCCCCTTTGCTTGGGGGTTTATGGGTGGATTTCGATGAAATTCTACGGGGGGGAGGGGTTATGGGTGGATTTCGATGAAATTCTAAGAATGGTTAACTTAGAACTGATAACTTTATTATCAATTAATTAATGGATTAATATATTCAATTTATTGCATTTTCTTTCCATTGCTTCCGTATATTATTTTTTGTGGCAAACCACACAAATGCAAGCGCCTGGAACGTTTAGTTTTTTGCCCCATGAACTAAATGGCTTTCCGTTTTCACCTATTTCGTACAGCCAAGCCCACCTCCACTTGTTTTTTTACACCTTTATCGATGGCAGACACATCAGTGCCTTCTTTCATGTAAAGCGCATCCATGCTGCCGAAACCGAAAGCAGAACGACATGCTCCTCTGTGCTCGATGTCAATATAGAAAAAAGTTTGGATCTTCGCTTAAATTAAAATTAAAACTATAATTTGACCTTACTTTGTGTTGAATACTAGCCTGGGCCCGCCCATCCTAAGCGTGACGCAACACGAGGGCCTGTTCCGAGCTTAGTCTGGCCAGGCAGGCTATCTACAGCATTTCCAAGCTCCCGAAAAATCGGGAACCAATCAACTTTGAGCATCTCCAACGGCCCTGGGTAGAGGCGTGTTCAAGGCAGTGACGTAGTAGAACTGCGACTGGAAGCCATAGATTGTTTACAGAATCTATGCCGGAAGCGCTTCATTCACTAGAAACATTACGAACATGGAGCAGCGGCAAGCCTTTGACACAGCGGTAGATGCTGTATTGAAAGCATTCAACGGGAAGTTCTCATTGAAAACGGAGCAAAGAGCAGCCCTGGAGGTATTTATTGAAAGGAAGGACGTTTTCGCCTTGCTCCCGACCGGCTTCGGTAAGAGTTTAATCTACCAGTTAGCCCCGTCGCGTCACATACGTCAGAGGAAAGCGTGATGTGATTGGTTTAAGCTTCGTCACAGCCTTTTCTGGCTTCGACCAGCAGCAAACTGAGGCATTTCAGGGAGGCGGGTCAACCACGCGCTCTGGGAAACGGTTGGGCTTAATAGCTTGGCCAGACCAAATGCTCGGAGAGCTTTGAAGTCGCGTTAGCCAGGCTAGTTGAATACGACTTCAAAAACAATTCAAGATTTTATTAAGAGAAATATTGTAGCCAACACGAGTGCTAAGTTACCTAAAAGATCGCGTGAAGTTGGCTGCTATCTACTTTGCGTTCGTTCTCATTTTCCTCCATCATTTCATAGGCCAGAAACAGATGTTTTGACGTAATTTAACTTAGTAGGCTATGATTATTATTTAGCCGTAGTCTTCTAGACATTTTGACTGTTTGGGGCATTGAACGCTGGTGTATGATTTTCAGGGAATAAAGTTTAGCGCATGTCGGAACATCATTGCGCTCGCAGCCTCCAACTCCTCAAACCTCCTTTAAATTGTGATAGAACGTAGGCTATAAGGCACGGTTCTAACATACCTTACACACTGGCCTAACGAAAATAATAATTGTTGGGGCGTCTGCTGATTTGTTAGCTATAAATTTAGGTCTAATTACTTCTGACAGCCTGCAAGCATTGCACCGTCGGGTCTTCAAGTCTGGCTGAAGCAGAGGAGCGGGCTTTCCGGGCTTTATTTTTCCGTTTTTTTTTTTTTTTTAACATGCTCTATTTCTATATGTCCAGGTTTGAACTAAGTCATTTTGGCAAGATTTAATTTAATACAAAACAGAAATGGTCAGGCACAAGCACGCCAAGCACATGGGAATGTATTTTGCCAATTTTGACAGCGCATGTTTTTTAAATGCCGCACCGTAGACAGCGAACGTTTAAACATGATCAAACATAGGAAATGAACGACACAAAGCACGGCTCAAAAACAAAAAAGTTAAATAAACCCTGCTGATAGTTGATGGTGTTGCAACACATCAGTGTTATAACCCAATCTCTACCCAACCACCCGTCATTTTAATTCTCCTCGGATCAGCACCGACCTCACATTTGGCCTTGGGAGAGTTCAGTTGACGGAAATCCGTCACACGACGGAAAACTTTAATCCATGCATCTTTCTGCTGTCTGACCCGGCCATGATTCTATCCACATTCACTGGATATGAGCAATCGCATGCTCTGATTGGCTACTCTACTACTAGGATATCAGCTCATATACCATGAGTAGAGAAAAACAAAATGGCAGAGCGTGTTGCTGAAGCAACCGAGGACGAAATAAAAACTCGACTCAAAACCAAAACCCCAAAAAATACACACACGCACAAAAAAAAAAAAAAGCAACAAAATATGGAATGGTCAGAACGTAACCTTTTTTATTTTTCGAGAATTATTATTATCGCAATTTTCACAAATTGCTTCCGTCATTTCGCCAGTTTGTTTACATTCCAAGCAGAAATGATTTTGTCGGATGTTTTGTATAAAGATTTTATTTATCGAATTTGCTAATAATAAAAATTAAAATTAGTGTTGCACCGATACCATTTTTTTGGCCCCGATAACGATACCTGGCTGTGCAGTACCGGCCGATACCGATACCATACCGATACCACTCCGTTTGAAATGTGTGTGTGTGTGTGTATATATATATATATATATATATATATATATATATATATATGAAGAGCTGCATACTTGGATGTAAAATCATTGCTATCATGGCTTTGTCAGGCTGCTGCTTACCTTTGTGAAACAGGAAAAAGACTAATACAAAGTGAATCCAGTAGAACTTTTTATTGCCTACCTGGTATGGATGACTGACAATAGTTCAATAAACTTTCTCTTGCTAGCAGTTGCTGCAACCTCAAACTCTTTGTGTTCGTTCACATGTTTCGTCTTCAAATGTTTTATCAGGTTCGAGGTATTGAAACTGGCCGATTTAACTCCACCTCTCGAAACTTTCAGGCCGCAAATCTTGCATGTAGCCATTGTACTCGCCGGAGTTTCTATGCTGAAATATATCCAGACCGCCGACATTTTCTTCTCGTGGTTTGTTTTTCCTCCGCATGAAAAAGCTGCCCCCGTATTGGTTAAGAGCGGCTATTGGCCCGCTCTCATTGGTCTGGAGCAGGTCAATAGCAATAGCTGCTTGGCGTGCTTGGCAGGCATGCACAGTGATCACGTGTGATCACACAACACAGAGTGTAGTGAGTGTCGGGAGAGAGAAGGCTGCGTTCAAGTGTCATACTAGCATCGGTAAATGGTATCGGCGCCCTATTTCTTGCTACTCGCCAATACCGATACCACCATTTTAGTGCCAGATCGGGGCCCCGCCCGATACTGGTATCGGTATCGGTGCAACACTAATTAAAATGCTCCGTTTCTCAAAATTCAGTGAATGTGGATAGAATAAAACAGTTATTCCACTCAATCTCATCGTACATGGATTATAGCCGACTATCAGCTCATGTACGACTCGATTTCGTGGAATAACTGTTAATTATAGCACCCGCCTCTCTTTTTCTCTTTGTTGTCATATTACATCGAACCCGTAAAGCTCAAACTTCTCCATTCAAAAAGTTACAGCTTTCCTGTAACTGGAGACTCCTTCCATAAATGCTAAATACACATCTCCTTACAGCAAGCTTCCTGGTTTTAATCCGTTTATGTACAGCGTCCTCTGTAGAAGTCTCTGAGAATGAGTGCATGAACATAAACTACGGTCTGAGCCTCTGTTACAGAAAACTAATCAATCAATCAATCAATCAATCAATCAAACAATCAAGCAGTCTGATGTTAGACTTCCCCAGCGATAATGTGCTTCATGCTAACCTGGATGAGTGCATGGAATATCTTGAGGATCTGCTTCTGGATGAGGACGGAGAACACCGTGGCGTCGGGCAGCAGCTGGGTGACGAGCTGCTGGATCCGGGGCAGGAAGAGCTGCATCGCAGCCAGCAGGGGCACCCTCTCCTCCGCTTTCTTAAACCTGTCAACAACAACCACGTCACGCTACTACAGCCTCTGAAAACACCGACACTGAGCCACAATACTCCGTTTATCTCCATCCAACTCTTTTTGATCTAAGAAGCGCTCAGCTCGGCTGGCCGACAGGAAGTCGGGCTCCCTGTAAGGGAAACGAACTCCGAAGCACTCACTCGTAGCTTTTGACGAGTTGATAGAGCGCGAGCAGACTCCCGTACCAGCTCCCACTGTTCTGAGACTGCAGGTACAAGTTGATCTTATCGACGATGCCGGTCCAGCGGCCGGGGAAATCGTGCTTTATAATGGCACGCAAGCAGACTGTAAGCTGGGCCCTGCGCATTAAAAAAACAAAACAAGTGAGAATGAAGCTCGTTTGTCACCAAGGTAACAGCAAAAGAAGGTTTTGACACCCGAGGTCATGTCTGAGAGCTTGGATGAATAGATAAGTCCAGACGGAGAGTGAGGAACTGACCGTATGGACTCCGGACACCGGATGATAGCCTCCACCATGTTCTCTCGGATCTGGCTGCGGTCGTTCTCGTGGATGTTGAAGGGGAACACGACCTCGCCCAGAGACGGCTCGCGGTCCTGCCAGTACTGACTCACCATGTTCTTCAGGTAGATCGCAGCTGTGATGCACAAACAGGCACAGACTGAATGTATCGTCACCCAGCATTTAAAAAAAAAAAGGTGAAATTTAATTAAATAAATAAGAGGAACTGGTTTGGCTGTTGTGCGTGTTACTGTTTTTTTTTTTTTTTTAATATTTCTTCCATTATTTTATTACTCATACCAGGGTTTTTTCTAGAAAAATTTAGTATGAGGGCGCTCACCATGGCGAGGGAGCGAAGCGGGAGGGGAGATGGTGCCGGTTGTCCCCCCCCCGCCGTGCAAAGCCTTTGAAAAATGCTCCAATGGGACATTCCGAGGCTATCTGAGAGGGAAATTGTAACAAATTGTCTGTCAACATTGAAAAAGAAAGAAGTAATCTTCTTCTGCCCCGGACAGTCTTTGGCTTTCTTCCGTTTCGTGCCGCGGGATGACATCTTTAAATGCCCAAGTGTCAACAAAAACAACTCGCGAACTACTTCTGTCAAAAGCTCCCGCGCCGGTGGGTGAAAGGTCATTCAGTCTCGAGAAATCTCGCTCTATAAGTCAGCTGACCTTGTATGTAACCCATGTCAAATCTCGCGAGAGCAGCCGCAACAAGTAAACACCTAACCAACATGGCGCCTCAGTCTGGAAAACGCCAATTCGGATTGTTTTTGCACCGTCTGGCGGTGTATCTACTATGATTGGAATATTTTTGGAGCAATTATAACGTATTTAATGATCAGACACGTTGTCACGTAGTGTTGCTGGGATGTTTTCACGGAGTCGGTAAGGGGGCGCACGCCGAGAGTAAGAGGGCGCAGCGCCCCTGTTCCCCCGTTTAGACGAAAGCCTGCATACCATTTTATTCAAAGTACAGCAATGCAAATTGTTTTAAAAGATTTTTTAATAAACAAAATCACTTATTTACTACTAATAACGCATTAGTAATGTTTCAAAACTTCCTAATAACATTTTTTTATAATTTTTTTTTCCACTTTGGTGTGATTACAATATATTTCCTTTCTGCTTTCTTTACAACCTACAGGCTAATTTTTTTTTCCCCAATCAGGACTGCCAGAACAACTTTCACTGCCTCAAGTTTTTTGAAGGAAAAAAAAAACCCAAAAAAACCCACCACCACCACATTTTTATCCTTCATTTCCAAAAACAAAACAGACTCTGAACAAGAAGTCAGAGTCATCTATATCCCCCGCCCTGTATACCAACTATATACCAAATTTCAAGATATTATTTGTCACATTTTTCAAGTTCTGCTGTGGGAAACCAACCCGACCTCTTTACACTGACCTCAGCAGCCCATGGCAGAAACCCAGCGGACCTTTAGTCCAGGGGAGCTAAAAATTAACATTTCTCACATTTCTTACTATCAAAAGGCACATATACATTACTTAAAGAAGAACTGAAGTCATTTTTAAACTTGCTTTATTTCTTAATTAACGTCTTATTCAATTACGTTTTCGGTTTTAGTAACCTTATATCGTGACTCGTATTGGCAACTAATCGCAATTAAATATTATACTTATCGGCCTATTCGGTTTTTAGCCATGTTGAATTTAGTTCGTTTGGTCCACGGCAGGCGTCGCTTATCCACGCGATCTTCACGAGACTTGTGCAAGACTTCGAAACTTGACGTGTATTCCAGGTGTCAGTGCCACCATTTTGAAAACTGTTTTCCAAACGAAGTATTGCACAAAAACGAGTTTAAATGACGATTACTGCCGACTTTTTTCAAACTTTCCTGATTGCTATCAAAACAAACAAAACTTCCGGCTTGATTACATCAGCATTCGAAAGAGGGCGCGCGCGTCTTTTGACAACATTGGCAGATGTCGGTCGCTTTGATTTCCGCTGTACGTTTTACTTCCGTCCTACGATGTCTCGCACAGGTCTCGACGAATCTCGTTTACGGCCGTTGCTTTGACATATGGACTGATATCTTACAGAGCATATTTCAAACACTCATAACTTGCTACAGCAGTGACAAAATAGCGATCAAAAATGCATTCCTATATTTAATAAAATGAGAAACAGAATTTTGATAATAAAAAAATTTGCCTTCAGTTCTCCTTTAATCAACACATATACCAACTTTCAAGACCGTACCACTCATCGTTTTCAAGTTATGCTCCGGAAACAAAACCGGACCCTAAAGGCCAATTTATGCTGACAACCCAGTCCTCGCAGACGGTGTCGCAGACAGTGTCCGCGTAGCCCCCCCACCTTTGCAGATGCTCTGCGCGCACCTCCCAAAAATTGTGACCACCGCAGAAGCCTCGCAGACAAGAGGGCTCTGATTGGTCCACTCTACATCTGCTGAACACGCACTTCCGCTTCCCTACTTTCCCGGTTTGTTTTGTTTTCACGACCGGCATTTTTAAAAACACGAGCGAAGATGGAGCAGCACGAAGAGCGGTTGATTGAGGAAGTACGGACATCTATACGACTCCAGTTCTAGTCATTATAAAAAAAAAAAAAGTTCTAGTCATTATAAGTAACCGGAGGATAAACACTCCACTAACCACACCCACCAACTACTCCTAGCGACTTCGCGCCCCCTTGCGTTGTGCCGGTGAATAACATCGCGCACGCCTATTACTCCCCGCTCAACGATAAATTACAACTGTCTGCGAAAAGCTATCTGCGAAAGCCTTGTCGCGAGAGCATGCAGAGGCCTTAAGACTGACCTGAGAGACTAAGTCAATTGTTTCCATGGAAACATGAAAAATTACTCAAATTTCTTCGTATGAAAAGGCACATCTACATCACCTTGTTAACATGTATACCGAGTTTCAAATCCGTATCATGAATAGTTTTGGATATATGCTCCAGAAACCAACACAGCTCTTAGAAACAAAGTCAAAATCTATTTTTTATGTAAAAATTTGAAAAATACTTTTTTTTTTCAAAAAAATCCAAAATAGTAAAAGGCACCAGTTCACATGCTGCTTGATATGTATACAAAGTTTCATGAAGATATCTTCAGTAGCTTTAAAGGTATGGCCCAGAAATGAAAACGTGACCGGACGGATGGAACCCGTTTCTATATCCGCCGCCAAACTTCGTTTGGGTGGGGGATAATAAATGCATGTTGTTTACATTACATTACAGGCATCTAGCAGACGCTCTTATCCAGAGTGACGTTCGACACACCCAGTGCAGCCTGGGGAGCAGTTGGAGGTTAGGTGTCTTACTCAAGGGCACTTCATCCATTCCTGCAGGTCCAGGGAATCGAACCAACAACCTTTCAGTCCCAAAGCTGCTTCTCTAACCAATAGGCCATGGCTTTCCATGTTTATGTCTTTATACTTCTTTTAAAGGGCTGATGACACGAACATGACTCTATGCAATTTCTTAAATAAACTATACAACATGGCAAACATGTTAGATTTCTGTTATAATTATGTGAAAAGAAGCTGTTGTTACGCGAATATCCAACTTTTAATTGCACAGCGCAAGAAAACTGGGTCCGTGGCTCGCGGCCATGTTGTGACGTCAGCGGGAGAACACGCTGCGGTTCTACTCTGGTTCTACTCAGTGGAAATGGCGCATGAAAACGCCGGTGAACTCTCTAGTGCTAGCTCTTCCTCTTCTGGGAGTCTAGAATTGTGTTGTGAGTGGGATAGATCGGAAGAATCAAGTGATGACGAACATGGGTGCATCCAACCGTACAGGTTTGAACCTGTTACTGTGCAATCTGAGAGCGACTCCGACCCCGAGATGGGCAGCGGACAGGCAGACAGCCCAGCATTGAACACCACAAGGTTGGATAACAAGGATTGGTAGGTCAACCCGTATTTGTTCAAAATGTTACGGAATCAATATTTTAATATTGTTGTCTTGCATGTGTAAACACTGCTTATACCACGTAAGCCGTATGCTACACTGAATACATAGTTCCTAATGGAGCATGCAAACGGCTAACATAATAAGCTTACGACTATGCCTGATCCGTGATACATTTAGGATAATATTGGCAGGCACGTCTTCTAGTTTATGGCTTCTTAGTTTTATCCTTGAATGAAGCAAAATATTTGATAAGGGTCAGTCCATGAAATGGGGTTACCAAAATGTGACATAGAGGGAGTCACTTAAAACAATTTACAACTGAAAACAACTTTTATTTCCATGAAGCATTGACCATATAAGAAAATATAACATAGTTGTTAAGAGAACTCCTGCTCTACAATGTATGATAAAATCCATAAATATTTACCCGGTTGCTAATGTAACAAGGACACGAACAAGCTTTTAAAAATAAAGGAAAAATATTGATAAAATCAATCTTTTTGCTTTTATTTGCTTACTTTAAACATTAACACTGAATAAGAATTCATTAGAAATATTAGTTCAACATCATAAACACTGAAAATATGAAATACCAGCATTTCACAAACTTCATAAAATCTCTTTAAGATTTGAACAATAACAACAGTCATTAACAGGAAACAGTTTCATCCTATATGGGGTAAATGAGATTATTGAATTCATTACTTTACTTAGTCACACTTATATCTGCACTATGATGCCATTGATAGCGACGAGAGCACGTGTTGTGGTGCGTGAGATCCCGCGAGAAGTTCTCTCGCGTCAGTTCAGCTGACCTAGATTGAGTAAATAGGTCTCGCAGGTTGTGAACGAACCAGGAAGTGAGTGGACGCTAAGTTAGGATGTGAGAAAAAACATCGATAATTTCTTTTATTGCCGTTTGTTTAAATTTCTTTCTACCTACATCGTTTTATAGTATATTCGTCTTTATATTAAAAACATCAATCATGATTTCAACTCGTTTTATCGTTTTTTATAAGCCTGGTTTCTAACGTAACACGGTAGGACACCACAATGTTACGTTCACAACCTATTTTTAGTGGATGAATTCGAAGCTAAATAGTTTATAGAACCTTCTTAACTTTATTATGTGAGTGTAAAACTAAATTGCAAGTACCATGAAACTAATTTTATTGAAATTCTCAGAAAGTAATGAAGGTTTATTTAAGCTCAAAGTCAGCAAATATTCCATGTCACAAAAAAAACGTGTCATCCGTGTCCAGTCACAGGGGAAGAAAATGTTTCGCAATTCTTTATTTCAAAAGAAAACTTCATTTATTTATTTATTTTATTTCTTCAAACAATATTTATGGATAATCTGCTAAATATTTCTTTAAATCATGGAAATTAAAGATGAAATGATTATGTAAACCCGGACCAATGAAAAGTAACATCATTTCATGGACTGACCCATAACCTACATCAGCGTAAGCAAATGACAATCTGTGGCCTACTTGTCTGGCTAAGGCTGCTGGGCCATAGAAGGTTCACGCTGCACGCTGCATGCTGCACGCTACACGTTCACGTGAAGAACCGGACCCTGGGCCATTAAACTTCATGCTTGGATGTTCACGTGTTGCGTCTGTTCTACTTTGACCGAGTAACCAACAATATGGACTCTTCGGATGACGACGATTGCCTCATTCTGCTTTTACTGAGACAGAGGAAGAGAAAAAGGAACAGAATTTGGAGCCGAGAACACTTCCTTCTGAGAGAAACCCGTGGTGAATTTCACCGAACATTCTAGAATCTGCTTGACAATCCCGATGAAGAACTATTTTTCAATTATACCATTCAATTATATTTTTTCTGAAGTTTTCCCCTGAAAGCATAGAGTTATCTCCCTAGACCCGTTCTGATTGGCTGGCGCGGCGGTGACCGCATGCATTGACTGGAATTTCCATCTTCACGCCTAGAAAAAAGTGTGCATGTTCATTTCATGCTTCACGCGTGAAGTGTGCAGCGTGCAACGTGAACGCCGTTCTATGGCCCAGAGCAAGCCATGCTACGTTTGTCCACTTTTCTTTACACGCGTGTAGCGTGTAGTGTGCAGCATGCAGCGTGCAGCGTGAACCTTCTATGGCCCAGCTGCCTAAGTTAGCTTTCCCTCAGTGTTTGCTTTGAGAAACAAATTCTTTCAACTTGGCAATAAGGCTGCTGGGCCATAGAAGGTTCACGCTGCACGCTGCATGTTGCACGCTGCACGCTACACGTTCACGTGAAGAACCGGACCCTGGGCCATTAAACTTCATGCTTGGATGTTCACGTGTTGCGTCTGTTCTACTTTGACCGAGTAACCAACAATATGGACTCTTCGGATGACGACGATTGCCTCATTCTGCTTTTACTGAGACAGAGGAAGAGAAAAAGGAACAGAATTTGGAGCCGAGAACACTTCCTTCTGAGAGAAACCCGTGGTGAATTTCACCGAACATTCTAGAATCTGCTTGACAATCCCGATGAAGAACTATTTTTCAATTATACCATTCAATTATATTTTTTCTGAAGTTTTCCCCTGAAAGCATAGAGTTATCTCCCTAGACCCGTTCTGATTGGCTGGCGCGGCGGTGACCGCATGCATTGACTGGAAGTTCCGTCTTCACGCCGAGAAAAAAGTGTGCATGTTCATTTCATGCTTCACGCGTGAAGTGTGCAGCGTGCAGCGTGCAACGTGAACGCCGTTCTATGGCCCAGAGCAAGTCATGCTACGTTTGTCCACTTTTCTTTACACGCGTGTAGCGTGCAGCGTGCAGCGTGAACCTTCTATGGCCCAGCAGCCTAAGAGACCACAATGCAAAGGCAAAATACTACAACTGCTACTACAAATCTGTCACATCAACAAACCAGGGTACTTGCTACCGTTCCCTAACAACGCATGGCAAAGGGTAAAGTGTAGTGTTGCTACGAGTACTTGCTAAAGCCTCCGGTGGAAGATCCTCGATGTGCTGATAAGACATACAGTTCTATATAACACACAAGTGTCACGATAATCACAAAACAGATGCAAATTGTTAAAATACCTAATTTTTAAGCAATCATGTATTGATCTCTTCCGAATAGAATCTATGATAGCCTACCCTCTTTACCCTTTGCCTCTCGTTGCTAGGCGGCAGTTACATGAAAGCTTTCACAAGCAAATACATGACTGATATCACGCCGACTTTATGATTACATTTATGATTATCATGAATGTGTACTCTATGAGCGCTCTGGAGCGAGTGGCTTCCAAGATGGCCACGCAGACCGCAGTGTTACTATTTTTAGCATCATGTCGGAGCACTCTATAACTCTACGTACCTTTATCTTATGTCGTTTCTCAACACATGTTCTGACAGGAGGACTGTCTTTGGAGGGGTCGGCTTGTCCCAGGCGACTGCTGGATCCGGCATAGCTACTAGTAGACCCCCTCCGGAATACTGTAGGCACTGCTGATGGTAGTAACACACGTTTGTGCTGAACTGAACACCCAAGAGATTCTTTTAAGCTGGGAAGGGTGTCAAAACAATCCAAATCGAAGTGTTCAGAGCACAGGACGGATGTTGGTGAGGGCTCCCACTTGTCACGAGTGCGCCTGACTTGCTTCACCCACTTTGCATGCAGCTCGGGATCTCTGGGAAACTTGAATAAACTTACCCCATCCTTGTGGGTTTTGGAGCAAAAGCCGGCAGCACAACGCGAAGGCATAATAACTAATATATTATATTATAATATATATTATAATATATTATAATAATGTCTAATAAAAATACTAATAATGATAAACTGAACACCTGTCGCATCAACAACAAACTGGTAAGTTAGGAGGAAGGTTCTTTCGCTGACGTCATATAGCTCCTCCTCCTCTTTCGTCTCCTGGGTGCTGCAGCCCCGTCAAATTTGCCCAAATGGCCGCGTTTTTTATCATAACTTGTAAAATAGGCGCCTTCGTGAATTAATATATGGATCATCGGGAATTACTTTTTATGTTATAAAACATTGCCAAAGATGTCAAAAATGTGTCATCAGCCCTTTAAATTACGTATCAAATTTCTAATCAAACAAAATATGCCTAATTTAAAAAATATAGTTTTGACATCATAAATTCCAGCATACATTCATCACTGACAGGGTTTCTTTGTGGCTGAATCTCAAATGGAGTGTGTGTGTGTGTGTGTGTGTGTGTGTGTGTGTGTGTGTGTGTGTGTGTGTGTGTGTCCTTACCGGCCTGCCGTACAGGAAACTCCACCTGCTCCGACACGATGATCTGCAGCAGAGTCGGAGCAAAGTTGATGATCTTGTACGACTGGGAAGAAAAATAAAGTATGGATGGAACTTCTCAGACAAGTCGGCTGAACAGAACTCATTTCAGTGGCCTAAATATAGAAGACTAACTTCTAAGCGTTTCGATCTCCTCTGCATCACTAATGGAATGAAAACAACAATACATTTTTTTTTTTAAAGTACAAACAGCTGTTGCTGGCACCCTGTCCATCGCTCAAATCAGTTTGACAAATCTAAAGGAGCGGTCAAGAAAATCTATAATTTAGGCCAAACTAAAAAAAAAAGAAAAGGAAAAACAAACAAGAGTGCTCCGAGAGCACAAAATCCCTCGCTGGCAACTCGGCCATAACTCTGGTAAAATGCGGCTGAATTGAACAAAATTACAATATGTGTATTACCAACATACAGTTTCATAAAATTCCTCCAAAAATTGTGAGAGGAGTTGATTTCAGAAGGTGAGCACCCTTCCCGGGACAGACAGACAGACTGATGATCGCCACGACATCATTCCGCTTCGGGCCTTTTGTCCAGCAGGAGATAAAAATTGTGAGTGAAGTTGATTTCAGAAAGCAAGCACACCTTGATGAAATTGCCAAAGTATGAGTTTGTTAATAATCGAGGGCATAACTCTGGTAAAATTTACCCAAATTAAACGAAATTTCAATATGTGTATAACTGTCATATAACAAAGCCTTTTGCCAAGTTTGGTGAAATTCCTCCACAAATTGTGAGCGGAGTTGATTTCAGAAGAACGTTCACCCTCATGAAATTGTCAAAGTACAGGTTATTTAATGAAGGGTCAAAACTCGGGGAAAATTTTCACAAACGAAATTAAATCGCAATCTGCGCATTACCGTCACATAACGAGGCCTTTTACCAAGCTTCGAGAAATTCGTCCAAAAATTGAGAGAGTAGTTGATATCAGAAGGCGAGCGCACCTTCATGAAATTGTCAAAGTACGAGGTTGTTAATCAAGCGCTGTAACTCTGGTAAAACGTGACCAAATTGAACAAAATCTGCGTAGTACCAACACGTAACAAAGAATCCTGTCAAGTTTGGTGAAATTCCTCTAAAAATAGTGAGAGGAGTTGATTTCAGAAGGAAAACACACTCATGAAATTGTCAAAGTATAATTTTGTTAATCAAGGGCTGTAACTCGGGTAAAATGTGACTGAATTGAATTAAATTACAATATGCGTATTACCGACATTTAACAAAGAATCCTGCCAAGTTTTGTGAAATTCCACCAAAAACTATGAGAGGAGTTGATTTCAGAAAGTGAGCACCCTTCCTGGGACGGACGGACAGAAGGACGGACATCGCTACGACATAATCCCTTTTCGGGCCTTTTGGCCAGCAGGGGATAAAAAACGACTCCATATTTCTTGTGTCACAAAACACAGTGGTTAAACATTTCTCTCTCTCTCTCTCTCTGGGGCTCTACGTGTCCTGTATTTCCCATAGAATGACTCTCCTCATGGATTAACTGCAGTCTTTAAGTCAGCAAGAAAAAAAAAATCAATTATAGATCATCTCAGATCACATTAAACCTACACAAGACTTACGATATTCAGTATAAAACCACCCTGTGATCATCAACATCACAGCTGTTCAGAGGCATCACTTCTATTCAAGTCCTTTTATATATATCCATACACACAACCCCGATTCCAAAAAAGTTGGGACAAAGTACAAATTGTAAATAAAAACGGAATGCAATAATTTACAAATCTCAAAAACTGATATTGTATTCACAATAGAACGTAGACAACATATCAAATTTCGAAAGTGAGACATTTTGAAATTTCATGCCAAATATTGGCTCATTTGAAATTTCATGACAGCAACACATCTCAAAAAAGTTGGGACGGGGCAATAAGAGGCTGGAAAAGTTAAAGGTACAAAAAAGGAACAGCTGGAGGACCAAATTGCAACTCATTAGGTCAATTGGCAATAGGTCATTAACATGACTGGGTATAAAAAGAGCATCTTGGAGTGGCAGCGGCTCTCAGAAGTAAAGATGGGAAGAGGATCACCAATCCCCCTAATTCTGCGCCGACAAATAGTGGAGCAATATCAGAAAGGAGTTCGACAGTGTAAAATTGCAAAGAGTTTGAACATATCATCATCATCTACAGTGCATAATATCATCAAAAGATTCAGAGAATCTGGAAGAATCTCTGTGCGTAAGGGTCAAGGCCGGAAAACCATACTGGGTGCCCGTGATCTTCGGGCCCTTAGACGGCACTGCATCACATACAGGCATGCTTCTGTATTGGAAATCACAAAATGGGCTCAGGAATATTTCCAGAGAACATTATCTGTGAACACAATTCACCGTGCCATCTGCCGTTGCCAGCTAAAACTCTATAGTTCAAAGAAGAAGCCGTATCTAAACATGATCCAGAAGTGCAGACGTCTTCTCTGGGCCAAGGCTCATTTAAAATGGACTGTGGCAAAGTGGAAAACTGTTCTGTGGTCAGACGAATCAAAATTTGAAGTTCTTTATGGAAATCAGGGACGCCGTGTCATTCAGACTAAAGAGGAGAAGGACGACCCAAGTTGTTATCAGCGCTCAGTTCAGAAGCCTGCATCTCTGATGGTATGGGGTTGCATTAGTGCGTGTGGCATGGGCAGCTTACACATCTGGAAAGACACCATCAAGCTGAAAGGTCTATCCAGGTTCTAGAGCAACATATGCTCCCATCCAGACGACGTGTCTTTCAGGGAAGACCTTGCATTTTCCAACATGACAATGCCAAACCACATACTGCATCAATTACAGCATCATGGCTGCGTAGAAGAAGGGTCCGGGTACTGAACTGGCCAGCCTGCAGTCCAGATCTTTCACCCATAGAAAACATTTGGCGCATCATAAAACGGAAGATACGACAAAAAAAGACCTAAGACAGTTGAGCAACTAGAATCCTACATTAGACAAGAATGGGTTAACATTCCTATCCCTAAACTTGAGCAACTTGTCTCCTCAGTCCCCAGACGTTTACAGACTGTTGTAAAGAGAAAAGGGGATGTCTCACAGTGGTAAACATGGCCTTGTCCCAACTTTGAGATGTGTTGTTGTCATGAAATTTAAAATCACCTAATTTTTCTCTTTAAATGATACATTTTCTCAGTTTAAACATTTGATATGTCATCTATGTTCTATTCTGAATAAAATATGGAATTTTGAAACTTCCACATCATTGCATTCCGTTTTTATTTACAATTTGTACTTTGTCCCAACTTTTTTGGAATCGGGGTTGTGTGTGTGCATATATGTATATATATATACCACCATGTCACTTCAGACAGGAGACAGGGTGTGTACACGGGCGCAGATAGAGGGGGGGACGGGGGGATTCGTCCCACCCAGATTTAAATTCACCTCGTTCGGTCCCCCCCACTTACAGGGAGGAAAAAATGTCTATGCTGTCTTTCTTTGCATAAGGCAAACCTCACGGAAAAATCAAAAGACTAATTACCATTCGGTTTATTGAGGTGCACAGCAGTACATACATAGTTGCAACTGCGCAGACTGCACAGGTTGCGAGCTCGAGCTTGGTTGCTATGGTTACCTACAACAAGTTTGACAGGCATATCGGGGACAGCTCCTCCTAGTTCAGGACCCCAACACGGCATGATGAAGGGTGCCAAAAGGCAGAAAATGATTGCATCGTTTTTTCAAAAAAAAAAACGACTGTAAGTAAACTGTGCCTTACTTTATCATATCACCTTGCAATTTTTTGATAGTCTGTTCAAAGTAATGTCGTAGTGAAAGTAAAATCGTACGGAGTAGAGAAGCCTTTCTGGTAGCCTCCTTCTTTCTGTGGCAGCCTGTAGATACAGTGCTCAGAAGGCAGTTTTAATGTTTAATCTGGCGTTCCCTGCCATAATTTCAGCGAGCATATTGTTTCATAAGGAAACTTTGCGAAGAGTTGTTGACTGACTGCCGTTCACGCAACACACAGGCATAGTTAGAAAGTCAGGATGCACTGGTTTACACTTTACACACACACACGTAGCCCAGCCTCTCGCTATGTTTAACAGTTGGAACTTAGCGGTTTTAAAACTAGTTTTGCAGTTTTGCAATTTCTGTGCGTGATGATAATGTGTAAACTTTGGATTTCCATAGGCTATGTTAAAATGCTATCATTGTCCTGGCCTGCAGGTAGTTCCTGGTGATGGCAGCGAGGGAGGTGAAATAACATGTATACACACTACCGTTCAAAAGTTTGGGGTCACCCAGACAATTTTGTGTTTTCCATGAAAAGTCACACTTTTATTTACCACCATAAGTTGTAAAATGAATAGAAAATATAGTCGAGACATTTTTCTGGCCATTTTGAGCATTTAATCAACCCCACAAATGTGATGCTCCAGAAACTCAATCTGCTCAAAGGAAGGTCAGTTTTATAGCTTCTCTAAAGAGCTCAACTGTTTTCAGCTGTGCTAACATGATTGTACAAGGGTTTTCTAATCATCCATTAGCCTTCTGAGGCAATGAGCAAACACATTGTACCATTAGAACACTGGAGTGAGAGTTGCTGGAAATGGGCCTCTATACACCTATGGAGATATTGCACCAAAAACCAGACATTTGCAGCTAGAATAGTCATTTACCACATTAGCAATGTATAGAGTGGATTTCTGATTAGTTTAAAGTGATCTTCATTGAACAGTGCTTTTCTTTCAAAAATAAGGACATTTCAAAGTGACCCCAAACTTTTGAACAGTAGTGTATATATATATTAGTGCTGTCAAAAATGTCGCGTTATTAACGCGTTAACTTGACTCAATTTTAACGGCGATAATTTTTTTTATCGCGAGATTAACGCTCTGTGACATGATGTAGGTTTTTCATAAGCTTTTGAAACTGCCAGGAACTTGGAACAGAGACTTTGCTTAGAAAAACGATAGCAGCTAGCACAGCGCAGCCAGAGTCCTCTGCCCTCCTCCCTCAAAGAACCAGCGCGGGCAGGGCGCGCTAGTAGAGATGGGATTTATGGCTCTTTGATGGGATCCGCATCTTTGTGATCCGTTCTTTGAAAAGAGTCGTTCAAAAGACTGGCTCATTTGGCTCTTTTTAAATATTTATTCAGTTTTAAGAAGACAGCGTCTAAAGAAGCCAGATCCCTCTGAACTGTAAACTCAATGCTATCCCAGAAATCCTTCCTGTAATATGCAAATTTGGCCGCCTCTGATTGGACAGCGCGACGCATCAACAGGCGGAAAGTGTAAAAGTACAAAATGTGTTAAGTGAGCTGAAACAGTAAAGATCAGATTCAATGCAATATTTATCAACGAACAACTTAAAGTTAATATAATAGTGTACTTTATATTATAATCAAGCATGTCAAGCCTACCGTCACTGTGTAACCTGTCTCTCTGATAGACTAACTCAAGCAGTAGATCACTTCACTCATGGTTCTCTTGTTAGTCTCGGGACGAAGAGCCCCGGTGCTCAGCTTAGGTTTCAGTTTGCAGTGGCTGTGTCAAGACGTGTTATGCTTTGCAATAAGAAAAACATTGGTACAAAACAAGCCCATTCACTTTTTTATGCTGGTAAGAGAATTACAATGGTTTTTTGTGTGACAAAGATGTGCGATTAAATTGCGATTAATCGCGAGTTAACTATGACAGTCGCGACATTAATCGCAATTAAATATTTTAATCGCTTGACAGCACTATATATATATATATATATATATATATATATATATATATATATATACATACACACACACACACACACATACATACATATATACACAAAATGGAATCATTTGCTGACAGCTCAGTCCCCCCCAGTTCAAAAATCCTATCTGCGCCCCTGGATGTGTATATTATCTACGATTATTCCACATGCATCGAAAATAACAGGAAATCCCAGAGGTTTTTCAGTAATAGTGTAATTACTTTATGATTGGACAAATTTAAAGCCTCTGGACGGAATATGAATGTTAGGAACGATGAACGGGTTTTGCATAGTGTGATAAAACACATCGTCGAACACCGATGTGGCACCCGGGACAAACCACGACACCGGACGCAAAGTCTAGCACGTCTGGTTTCTTTTGGATTTTCTTGCCTAGTTTGACGACTCCGACGTCATTCCTTAATAGCTGTAGGACTGAGGACGAATGATTGACAGCTTCCTGACCCTCCTCCCTGATGACATGAGTGAGTGATGATTGGTTGTGATCGAACTTGTCTCTAAGTAAGAATTTATAGCACTGTGATCGCATAATCTGACATAATAACCATCGAGAAAAGACAAAAACATCGTCTAGGCTGAGCTGATCCTGGTATAACTCCACCCCCTGTATAAAACTAACCCAGTCCGAATAAGGCTTACGACGAACAGACTGAACGTTCTTTCGTCACACTGTTTGTCTTTCCTCTTCTATGCCTAAAATGTATACTGCCACTATCCAGTGTCACTCAGATGATAAACAGGTTCCCTTTTTCGTCTGCGTTTCTTCTACATGTCGTTTCAGAGAGTTTTTCTTCGCCGCTTGTTCTACATCCGGGTTTCTGTCAGGCTTGGATGCAACAGCACAAATATTGTTAGAACGCTTTGCTGTGCAGATACAATTAAAAACTGACTCTGAAGAGTTCATTACTTTTTTTTTCCCCTAACGTATTAGCTAACACACTCGTCACACCATTTTTTAAAAATTATTCTTACAAACTGTTTCGTATTTGACTAAAGATGCTCCTGGAAACACAGTATAAGCGCCATCTACCGTGTTACCATGTCATCCTGGTCGCAACCTTCTCCAACTCCTCCCCTCCAGCAGGCGCTATAGAGCACTGCGAACCAGAACCACCAGACATAACAGCAGCTTCTTTCCACGTGCCACTTGTACCTGTTGTAAATCCTGACTGTCGTGTATATTTTTATTTTAATATATTGTGTCTTGTCTGTAAATATCCTGCATATTGTCTGTATATGGTGTACAGTGGGGCAAAAAAGTATTTAGTCAGCCACCAATTGTGCAAGTTCTCCCACTTAAAAAGATGAGAGAGGCCTGTAATTTTCATCATAGGTACACTTCAACTATGAGAGACAGAATGGGGGGAAAGAATCCAGGAAATCACATTGTAGGATTTTTAATGAATTAATTGGTAAATTCCTCGGTAAAATAAGTATTTGGTCACCTACAAACAAGCAAGATTTCTGGCTCTCACAGACCTGTAACAACTTCTTTAAGAGGCTCCTCTGTCCTCCACTCGTTACCTGTATTAATGGCACCTGTTTGAACTCGTTATCAGTATAAAAGACACCTGTCCACAACCTCAAACAGTCACACTCCAAACTCCACTATGGCCAAGACCAAAGAGCTGTCAAAGGACACCAGAAACAAAATTGTAGACCTGCACCAGGCTGGGAAGACTGAATCTGCAATAGGTAAGCAGCTTGGTGTGAAGAAATCAACTGTGGGAGCAATTATTAGAAAATGGAAGACATACAAGACCACTGATAATCTCCCTCGATCTGGGGCTCCACGCAAGATCTCACCCTGTGGGGTCAAAATGATCACAAGAACGGTGAGCAAAAATCCCAGAACCACACGGGGGGACCTAGTGAATGACCTGCAGAGAGCTGGGACCAAAGTAACAAAGGCTACCATCAGTAACACACTACGCCGCCAGGGACTCAAATCCTGCAGTGCCAGACGTGTCCCCCTGCTTAAGCCAGTACATGTCCAGGCCCGTCTGAAGTTTGCTAGAGAGCATTTGGATGATCCAGAAGAGGACTGGGAGAATGTCATATGGTCAGATGAAACCAAAATAGAACTTTTTGGTAAAAACTCAACTTGTCGTGTTTGGAGGAAAAAGAATGCTGAGTTGCATCCAAAGAACACCATACCTACTGTGAAGCATGGGGGTGGAAACATCATGCTTTGGGGCTGTTTTTCTGCAAAGGGACCAGGACGACTGATCCGTGTAAAGGAAAGAATGAATGGGGCCATGTATTGTGAGATTTTGAGTGAAAACCTCCTTCCATCAGCAAGGGCATTGAAGATGAAACGTGGCTGGGTCTTTCAGCATGACAATGATCCCAAACACACCACCCGGGCAACGAAGGAGTGGCTTCGTAAGAAGCATTTCAAGGTCCTGGAGTGGCCTAGCCAGTCTCCAGATCTCAACCCCATAGAAAATCTTTGGAGGGAGTTGAAAGTCCGTGTTGCCCAGCGACAGCCCCAAAACATCACTGCTCTAGAGGAGATCTGCATGGAGGAATGGGCCAAAATACCAGCAACAGTGTGTGAAAACCTTGTGAAGACTTACAGAAAACGTTTGATGTCTGTCATTGCCAACAAAGGGTATATAACAAAGTATTGAGATGAACTTTTGTTATTGACCAAATACTTATTTTCCACCATAATTTGCAAATAAATTCTTTAAAAATCAGACAGACAATGTGATTTTCTGGATTTTTTTTTCTCATTTTGTCCCTCATAGTTGAAGTGTACCTATGATGAAAATTACAGGCCTCTCTCATCTTTTTAAGTGGGAGAACTTGCACAATTGGTGACTGACTAAATACTTTTTGCCCCACTGTATATACTGTTTATATTATTGATAATATACATATTCATAATGTATATTAGAGCTATTGTATGGGTCAAAACAGTGGTGCAGTGGTTAGCACTGTCGCCTCACGCCAAGAAGGTTCCGGGTTCGAATCTCATGGCCGACGGGACCTTTCTGTGTGGAGTTTGCATGTTCTCTCCAGGTGTGTGCCAGTTTCCCCTGTGGTTCAAAGACATGCAAATTAGGTAAAATACCCAGCCACTGGGGTTGTACAAGCCAGCGCGTATTTAGTCCCAATCCCAAGCCTGGATAGACTGGGGAGGGTTGCGTCAGGAAGGGCATCCGGTATAAAACCTATGCCAAATCAAACACGCGGATCATGACCGCTGTAGCGACCCCTAAGGGGATCAGAAGATTATAGATATTGTATAATACAGATATTTTAGACATATTGTGTATAATATAGGTATTGTATATTATAGTTATGAGGGGACGTCAAAAAGTTCTCGGCCTCACCCAGAAAACGTCACAGGACAAAGATTGTCCTCGGTGTTGTAGTCAAGTCACTAAACCTCAAGTCCGAGTCCAGGCTCGAGTCCCCAGTGTTCAAGTCCGAGTCATTAAAGAAAATTTCAAGTTGAGCCCGACAAAAGCCCCGCCCACTATCAACAGGGCAATCAACATAGCGTGCCACTTCCTTCTCTGGGTGGAGTCTTGCCAAATGACGATTGAAGTTCGAGGTCGTCCCCTCGATAGTTCTTCTACATATGGAACACATAGTAGTGCATTTTTTCCCACTGCACGAGAAGTCTGTAGAAGCAAAGTGGACAATCCTAGCGGCGTCTCTCCAGGCATTTTAGCGCCGTTAACGTTAGTTTGTTCCTGAACGTGACGTATGAACAGGTGAATGTGCATCTCTTGCACAAAAGTAGCCTAAAAATGAATGCAAATATCGTATGCCAAATTATCGTGGCATGTTACAAAAAATTAAGAAAAAATCCAAGTCCTTGTCTCCAATTTACGAGTCCGAATGCAGTTAATGCACGAGTCCAAGTCAAGTCACGAGTCCTGGACTCGAGTACTACAAGACTAATTGTCCCTGCATTATTTTTCTACAGAGTCTCGTTGAACTTCAATGCACTTGGTCTACCGATGTTCAAGCTTAGCTACCTCTTCGCAGAAGAAGGAGGTCACATCCTGAGTCTCCAGATCCTCCTCAACAGCATGGACGACTTCATCATCATCATTACTCTGAAAATGGTGACCACGCGAGTTGGATTTCAGTTTGGGAAACAGATAGAAGTCAGGCGGTGCCAGGTCGGGGGAGTAAAGTGCACGGGGCAACAGTTCAAAGCCTCAGAGCTGCTGCTTCCCCTGCCACCTGTGCTGTGTGGACGGGCGCATTGTCCTGGAGCAACAGCATGCCAGCTCGAATCGTTCTTTCCTCTCCTTTTTTCTTTGATTCCTTCTTTTATTGAGTTTTTGTGGACAGTCAGTCATGTAAGGCTTTATAGTATACAGTTATGCCCCAAATGGGAGTTAAGGCCAATTTATGCTGACAACCCAGTCCTCGCAGATGGCGTCGCAGACAGCATCTGCATAGCCCCCCCACCTTCGCAGACGCTCTGCGCGCACCTCCCAAAAATTGTGACCACCGCAGAAGCCTCGCAGACAGCGTCGCAGACAAGAGGGCTCTGATTGGTCCACTCTACATCCGCTGTACACGCACTTCCGCTTCCCTACTTACCCGGTTTGGTTTGTTTTCACGACCACCATTTTTAAAAACACGAGCGAAGATGGAGCAGCACGAAGAGTGGTTGATCGAGGAAGTGAGGAAGTACGTACATCTATACGACTCCAGTTCTAGTCATTATAAGTAACCGGAGGATAAACACTCCACTAACCACACCCACCAACTACTCCTAGCGATTTCGCGACTTCGCGCCCGCTTGCGTTGTGGCGGTGAATAACATCGCGCACGCCTATTACTCCCCGCTCAACGATAAATTACAACTGTCTGCAAAAAGCTATCTGCGAAAGCCTTGTCGCAAGAGCATGCAGAGGCCCTAACGCCCCTTGTTTCTGATGCCCCTTTTCCACCAAAGCAGTTCCAGGGCTGGTTCGGGGCCAGTGCTTAGTTTGGAACCGGGTTTTCTGTTTCCACTGACAAAGAACTGGCTCTGGGGCCAGAAAAACCGGTTCCAGGCTAGCACCAACTCTCTGCTGGGCCAGAGGAAAGAACCGCTTATGTCAGCGGGGGGGCGGAGTTGTTAAGACCGACAACAATAATAACACCACGAAAAGTCGCCATTTTTAAGCGACGAGAAGCAGCAGCTGTACAAACGCGAAGTCATCCATTATTATTGTTGTTGCTGCTGCTTCTTCCGCGTTGTTTTTGCTTCGATATTCGTGCCAAGGTTTATGCAAACGTAGCGATGTAACTGACGTATACAGCGACGTAATGACGTGTATAACGACGTAACTGACGTATACAGCGACGTAATGACGTGTATAACGACGTAACTGACGTATACAGCGACGTAACGATGTGTATAACGACGTAACTGACGTATACAGCGACGTAACGATGTGTATAACGACGTAACTGACGTATACAGCGACGTAATGACGTATATAACGACGTAACTGACGTATACAGCGACGTAATGACGTGTCTTCTCTTAGCACCGCGAGCGATGGAAAAGCAAGCTGGTTCTCAGCTGGCTCACAAGTTGAACGAGTTGTGAACCAGCACCGGCTTCGAACCAGCCCTGGAACTGATTTGGTGGAAAAGGGGTATGAGTGAAGCCGAGAACTTTTTGAAGTAGATTGTATATTTATTAGTGCTGTCAAAAATGTCGCGTTATTAACGCGTTAACTTGACTCAATTTTAACGGCGATAATTTTTTTATCGCGAGATTAACGCTCTGTGACATGATGTAGGTTTTTCATAAGCTTTGGAAACTGCCAGGAACTTGGAACAGAGACTTTGCTTAGAAAACCGATAGCAGCTAGACTGTAATGTCACGCCCCGCACAGCCAGAGTCCTCTGCGCCCCCCCAAAGAACCAGCGCGGGCAGGGCGCGCTAGTAGAGATGGGATTTATGGCTCTTTGATGGGATCCGCATCTTTGTGATCCGTTCTTTGAAAAGAGTCGTTCAAAAGACTGGCTCATTTGGCTCTTTTTAAATATTTATTCAGTTTTAAGAAGACAGCGTCTAAAGAAGCCAGATCCCTCTGAACTGTAAACTCAATACTATCCCAGAAATCCTTCCTGTAATATGCAAATTTGGCCGCCTCTGATTGGACAGCGCGACGCATCAACAGGCAGAAAGTGTAAAAGTACAAAATGTGTTAAGTGAGCTGAAACAGTAAAGCTCAGATTCAATGCAATATTTATCAACGAACAACTTAAACTTAATATAATAGTGTACTTTATATTATAATCAAGCATGTCAAGCCTACCGTCACTGTGTAATCTATCTCTCTGATTAGAGTTGTAGACACTCAAGCAGTAGATCATTTCACTCATGGTTCTCTTGCTAGCCCCGCGCCGGTGCTCGGCTTAGGTTTCACTTTGCAGTGGCTGTGTCAAGACGTGTTATGCTTTGCAATAAAAAAAAAAAACCATTGGTACAAGGCAAGCCCGTTCACTTTTTTATGCTGATAAGAGAATTACAATGGTTTTTTATGTGACAAAAATGTGTGATTAAATTGCGATTAATCGCGAGTTAACTATGACTGTCGTGACATTAATCGCGATTAAATATTTTAATCGCTTGACAGCACTAATATTTATTATATTGTATAATGTCTATGTTGTACATACTGTACATTGTTTTTTTTTCTTCTTATATTACATATACATAACTTACAGTGGCATGCAAAAGTTTGGGCACCCTTACTGAAAATGTCTGTTACTGTGAATAGTTAAGTGAGCAGAAGATGAACTGATCACCAAAAGGCATAAAGGTAAAGACGAGACATTTCTTTTCAGCGTTTTCTGCAAGATTTGTGTATTATTTTTGTTTTGTACAATTGGAGAGTGAAAAAAGAAAAGGAACACCATGCGAAAGTTTGGGCACCCCAATACATTTGAGTTCTCAGGTAACTTTTACCAAGCTCCCAGACCTTAATCAGCTTATTGAGCTGTGGCTTGTTCAAATTCTTCGTTAGGAAAGGTCAGATGATGCAGATTTCAAAGCTGTATAAATTCTCTGACTCCTCAAACTTGTCCCTAAAATCAACAGCCATGGGCTCCTCTAAGCAACTCCCTCGCATTCTGAATAATAAAACAATTGATGCTCTCAAAGCAGGAGAAGGCTACAAGAACGTAGCAAAGTGTTTTCAGGTAGCTGTTTCCTCAGATTGTAATGTTATTAAGAAATGGCAGTTAACAGAAACAGTGGAGATCAAGGTGAGGTCTGGAAGATGAAGAAAACTTTCTGAAAGAACTGCTCGTTGGATTGCTAGAAAGGCAAATAAAAACCCCTGTTTGACTGCAAAAGACCTTCAGAAAGATTTAGCAGACCCTGGAGTGGCGGTGCACTGTTCTACTATGCAGCGACACCTGAACAAATATGACCTTCATGGGAGAGTCATCAGAAGAAAACCGTTCCTGCGTCCAAGCCACAAAATTCAGCATCTGAAGTTTGCAAATGAACATCTAAATAAGCCTGATGCATTTTGGAAACAAGTCCTGTGGACTGATGAAATCAAAATAGAACTTTTTGGCCACAATGTGCAAAGGTATGTTTGGAGAAAAAAGGGGGCCAAATTCCAGGAAAAGAACACCTCTCCAACTCTGAAGCATGGGTGTGGATCGATCATGCTTTGGGGTCGTGCTGCAGCCAGTGGCACAGGGCACATTTCATTGGTCGAGGGAAGCATGGATTCGAATAAATACCAGCAAATTCTGGAAGCAAACATCACACCATCTGTAAAAAAGTTGAAGTTAAAAAGAGGATGGGTCCTACAATAAGACGATGATCCAAAACACACCTCAAAATCTACAATGGAATACCTCAAGAGGCCCAAGCTGAAGGTTTTGCCCTGGACCTCACAGTCCCCTGACCTAAACATCATTGAAAATCTGTGGATAGATCTCAAAAGAGCAGCGCATGCAAGACAGCCCAAGAAACTTGTAGAACTGGAAGCGTTTTGCAAGGACGAATGTGTGAAAATCCCCCAGGTAAGAACTGAAAGATGATTAGCCGGCTACAAAAAGTGTTTACAAGCTGTGATACTTGCCAAAGGGGGTGTTACTAGGTACTAACCATGCAGGGTGCCCAAACTTTTGCTTCGGGCCCTTTTCCTTTTTTGTCATTTTGAAAATGTAAAAGATTAAAACAAAAAATTGTTTTTGCTTAAAATATAAAGGGAATGAGTCATCTTTAACTTTATGCCTTTTGGAGATCATTTCATCTTCAACTTGTTTAACTGTTCACAGGAACAGCAATTTTGACCAGGGGTGCACAAACTTTTGAGATGTTACAGCTGTAGTCCCCCCCCTTTCTGTATCTCGAGAGACACCAACTGCTGGAACCAAATGCTTTGTGTGTGTCAACAACTAACTTGTCCAATAAACCTGATCCTGGTTCTGATTGAGATCTGCCACGTTACTTCTTTCTCAATTCTGTCACTTAATGACCAAGTAATGCTAATGCTAGCGTGCTAAGTGATAAGAGCCCTAATTAAACAGGGATTAGATTAGATGCAGTGCAAGAATGAAGCCCTGATGTAATTAAATAAAGGCGAAAAACTTTTATTAGCTATATTAACTGTTCTCCTGTACAACACGAGCCATAAGAATGACCAGGCTTCTCTGTTTACATCAGTTACAAACCAAAAATCAGGCCACTCGGCATCACTGGCTAAAAAAAAAAAAGAAAAAGAAAGAAAAAAAGTTATTTATAAAAGCACACACACCTGATTGAGCTCATTTTCAGCCGCTAGTCTAAGATTAGGGTCTATAGTTCCCTTTAAAGCCTGTATAATCCGATTGGGATCCATCGAAACCAGAACTGCACAATAAGCGCAACTTTTTTTTTAAATTTTGTTTTTAATTTAGCTAGCTTGCTAGCTGTACATATACGCTGTTGTAGTCGTAATATAAAAATCCTCCCTTTTAGATTCCAAAGTGCACTAGATAGGGTGTAAAAGCCATTATTTAATACGCTAAGTAGTGCACAAATATAGGGAACGATATCCGGTTTGATATCCAGTCGTCAGTCCTTCCGCTTTTACCGGTAAGCGTTGAGTCATTGTCGTAAAACAACGTGAATGTGGGTGGGTTTACGGCAGCTAATTAGTGCCGTGTAAATATGGAGGCGATTATATGCGTGTGAGCGGCAGCTTTCGATCATAAGGAGGAGCTGAACCGGAAGTATGCTGGTCAGTGGGAATGTTTTCGCCCTGGTTGTGTTTGAGAGAGATGCTGCTTGCAGAAAAGTATGCATTATGAATTAATAACTTTAGTAAATATGTATTGTTTGGTGTATTTGAACACTGTTTATTTAAAAAAAAAAACTAGTACTGTTATGTATAAGTATACAGGGGAAATGCATTTTGAGAGAGAGAGAGAGAGAGAGAGAGAGTGTGAGTTTGTTTGTTTGTTTTTGTGTGTGTGTGTGTGTGTGTGTGAAAGAGAGAGGGAGAGTGTGTGTGTGGTCTAAGGGGCAAAATTGTCATTCAGAATCAACATTACAATAGAAATGTAAACTATATCATTTTTGTAGGACCCCCCCCCCCCCCCCCATGTATGTGCTGCTGCTTCATTATTATTATTATTATTATTATTAGTGATTTTTTTTTTTCTTTTCAGCTATTTTCTAGGGCTGGGAATCGATCCGGATTTCCTGGATCGATTCGGTTTCGATTCATTAGGTCACGATCCGATTCGATATCGATTCATGTACATATTGCTGTATTGTCACTTTAAAACTTTTAAATAAAAACTGACCCTATTGACAAACAGCTCCATGTCTGTTTGTGCTTGTATCTGTGTATGTGTAAGAGGGACACACAGAGAGACAAGAGTTCAAGTTTGAAAGAAAGCTTATTTATTTTGGAATGAAACCTATATCCAGGTTTTATTTGAAGTCTAAATCAAAATTATGACATTTGGTGGCCCTCTTTTAGTTAAATAACATACCCAGGTCTGGGTTTCTGACCACAAAAAAAATAGCTCATCAGTCACGAAATTATGTTTGACTGATAAGTCTCAGAGTGTAACAAACTATGACATTTGGTGGCCCTCTTGTAGTTAAATAACATACCCAGGTCTGGGTTTCTGAACACACAAAAAAAAATAGCTCATCAGTCAAGAAATTACTGTCTCGCTTAGATGTTTTCAGCTGGGCAAGACGTAGCGTGGCTCTAACCTCTTTACTAGTAGCCTAAACCCAGCATTTTCGACTACGCTGTAGGGGCGGAGGTCTTTACAAATAAAGATCCCGACTCCCTCTGGAAGGCTCATAGCACGCTAAGGCTGTGGGGGAAATTTCACACCAAATGCATTTTCAAGTGCCGTCTGCTTCGCGTCAGGTTTAGCACTAGCTGTCTCGGGGTGGTGCCTGGATAAATGGTTTCTTAGATTGGTGGTATTGCCCAGATATTTTACTTCTATTTGGCACAACTTGCAAACTGCATTCGTTTTGTCCAGTTCGTCTCTGTCCTCATACCGTTTGAAGCCGAAGTGTTTTCACACATCCGACTTCATCCCCGGCGGTGTTTTTAACCGGGCAGCTTCGTCCATCTTCTTGTTTTCTTTATAAGTTTCGTTTTGCCGGCACCCGCTTTTATAGTGCTCCTTGCGCGTTGGAGAAAAGTGTTATAGGCACCTGGAAGAAATCGATTCACATGTTGTTGGATCGATATCGTGGTTTTTTTCGCGTGAATCGATATCGAATCGTGGATCGATTTTTTTTTTTTTTTTTTTTTTTTTTTTTTTGACAACAGCTCTATTATTTTCATATACATATTAAAACCACCTGCCTAATATGATATTGTATAGGTCCTCCTTGTGCACATGGACTCCACAAGACCTCTGAAAGTGTGCTGTGGTATCTGGCATAAAGACGTTTTTGCACAATTTGTAAATTGCAAAGTTAAGTTAAGCCTCCATGGATTGGATTGGACTTCTTTGTCCAGCACATCCCACAGACGCTTGATCAGATTGAGATCTGGGGAATGTGGAGGACAAGTCAACACCTTGAACTCCTCGTCATGTTCCTCAAACAAACTAGAAAAGCACTCGGAGAGCGCAGGCCTCCGCCAAGAATCCTTTAAAAAAAATCTGGGATCCAGAAGGTGATCCGGATCACCGCCAACATTTAATGGATTGGGCACAAGTAAGTCACACCTCTGGAAAAAACTTCAGAGCAATCCGTTCATAACTTTTTCTGTAATGTTGCTAACAGACAAACCAACAAACAAACCAACGCTACCTGTAAGGGCCAGTTAAGCAATAATAATTTAAGTTAAAAACAGTTAAAAATGAATGATTTAAGAACATAGAAAAGAGTTTAGAACATAGAAAAAGAACATAGAAAAGAGTTCCATGTTCTAAATCTTATGATGTGACATGAGTCAGAACACGGTGGAAGCAACACGGTCTTTTGACTGTGCGCCAGACTTTGTGATTTACCTTGTTTTTAAGTAAACATTTTAGAAAGACAAGGGAAGTTGTCACGTCTCGTCGCTCGCGTGGAAAAAGTGTTTTTTCGACTGACTCTAGAAACGGTACAGTAACCAAGGAAGAGCTAACGGAGTGCCACTACACTACCGAAAACATAACCTCCTTGGCGGAGGTAATAATTCCTGAATGATTTTTGCAGTGTGGCAGGGCTCATTATCCTGCTCTTCTGCAGGATCCTTTGCTAGTCATGTGTATCAGTGAGCCTTGGGTGTTCATGACCTTGTCACCGGTTGTCTTTGTTTTACATCTGTTTTTCATGGACCGGTGTTAAAAGGTCAGATGCATATTAAAAGAATCAATATACATAAACTACACATACATTTATGGTAAAAGTAATGGGTAAAAAGACACCACATAAAATATACAATAAAGATAAGGGGAAGAAAGAGAAGGTTAAAAAAACAAAGCAAAAGAAAGACAGAACATGGCTGACATGGCAGTGGTGGTATAAAGCAACGTCCAGATACAACTGATCAGTAGAGGTGCTAGTGGTGTAAAGCTATTTAGTGTTGACATGTTTGGTGGCTAACTAACCACTTCTTTAGATTGTTCACTTGCTACTTGATGTATCTCACCCCTTGATAAATACTATTGTAATGAGAATCGATATTTTTTTCGCGGTCTGGTTTCCATCAAATCGTGTGCTCTGATTGGCTTGTGAGCGGTCCGGAATCCTACGATCCGGACCCCGGTTACGGACCTTTGGCAATTCGCTCGTTCACAACAACGACAAACATAGTAGCAGTTTTTTGTCAACATTTATTTTTGCATTTCTCAGTATAATAGCATTAATTTTACAGCATGGATGGTGATAATGACAGTGTTCACAGCAAAAGTGAGTTTTATTTTTGGAAAATTCCGAGCTAACATAGCTTGTCAAACAGGTTTTTGATGAGCTTGTAGCAGGTTTGTTCTAAGTATGGTTTTCCTTTCGGGCGCTCTCATTTTTTGTTAGAATTTGGTAAAGAAAAAAATATTTACCAGCTTAAAGTTGGTCTGTACTGTGAAATACCGTGACCTCGGCCTTGAAAATACTGACCTCGGCCCAGAGGCCTCGGTCAGTATTTTCAAGACCTCGGTCATGGTATTTCACGATACGGACCTCCCAGCTGGTAAATAATATACATTTATTCTCTTCATCAAGGATTTTTATTGTCATTGTGATTCGCAACGAAATTCAGTTTGGCACTCTCCTAGCAGCAACTAAAAAGGGATTTAAAAAAAAACCCCACACACAAGTGATAAGACAAGGACTGGTGATTAAAAAAAAAATGGTTACAATTATAAATAGATTAGATCGAACTTTATTTTTCCCTTTATTATTCCCTTTGGGTGGGTTCCCTCAGGGAAATGAAAATTCCAGAAGGATTATTATAGGATAAATAGAGAATAGAAATAGAGAAAAACTTCTAGTTAAATTAGGTATTTGCATATACAAAAATAAAAAAGAATAAGATATGGGAAAGAAGAAGGGGGGAGAAAAAAAAAGTCCAACAGAAGAGGTGTTGCACATTATATTGCACATTGTCCAGTATTGCTTATTGTCAGGCTAGGCTACTGCTCCTTCCCTTCCCGTCCTCCTGTTCCCCCTCCTCCCTCCCCAGAGAGGAGTTGTACAGTCTGATGGCGTGAGGGACAAAGGAGTTTTTCAGTCTATTAGTCCTGCACTTGGGAAGGAGCATTCTGTCACTGAACAGGCTCCTCTGGTTGCTGATGACGGTGTGCAGAGGGTGACTCGCATCGTCCATGATCAGTATTTTGTCCATAGTCCTCTCTTCCCTGCCACCGTCACCAGAGAGTCCAGCTTCATGCTGATAAGAAATTATAAGAAAAGGTAAATACATATAGGCAGGATCATGTAAAGCGCATGTAGTTCTAAGTAGAGGCCACAGCAGCAGGCTGTGCAATAATGAAAGCGACATATCTCATTCTCTCTCACTCGTGTGTGTGTGTGTGTGTGTGTGTGTGGTGGTTAGCGCTGTCGCTTCACAGCAAGAAGGTCCGGGTTCGAGCCCCGTGGCTGGCGAGGGCCTTTCTGTGCAGAGTTTGCATGTTCTCCCCGTGTCCGCATGGGTTTCCTCCGGGTGCTCCGGTTTCCCCCACAGTCCAAAGACATGCAGGTTAGGTTAACTGGTGACTCTAAATTGAGCCTAGGTGTGAATGAGAGTGTGAATGGTTGTCTGTGTCTATGTGTCAGCCCTGTGATGATCTGGCGACTTGTCCAGGGTGTACCCCGCCTTTCGCCCGTAGTCAGCTGACCCTGTAGAACAGGATAAAGCGGCTAGAGATAATGAAATGATTTTATTTCTCATCTCATCTCATTATCTCTAGCCGCTTTATCCTTCTACAGGGTCACAGGCAAGCTGGAGCCTATCCCAGCTGACTACGGGCGAAAGGCGGGGTACACCCTGGACAAGTCGCCAGGTCATCACAGGGCTGACACATAGACACAGACAACCATTCACACTCACATTCACACCTACGGTCAATTTAGAGTCACCAGTTAACCTAACCTGCATGACTGTGGGGGAAACCGGAGCACCCGGAGGAAATCCACGCGGACACGGGGAGAACATGCAAGCTCCGCACAGAGGGGCCCTCGCCGGCCACGGGGCTCGAACCCAGGACCTTCTTGCTGTGAGGCGACAGCGCTAACCACTACACCGCCGTGCCGCCCAATGATATATATATATATTTTTTTATATATATATTGTGAAAAATGAAATGTAGAAAAAAAAAACCTTAAGTCAACATTTGTTAGTATTTTTAAAAAAAATTGTTTTATTGTTAAAAGTCAAGGTGAGGTAGGTTTGGTGACGTAGCATTTTTCTTTGTACTTTTTGTCCCTTCTGCCTTGCCGTAGTGTTGTGACTGAAAACTGTCATGGCGGCGTTCTAGTCTATTTTCGCATTTTATTTTTTGTATAAAAATGTATGTATATTTTTCTGACATTAATCGAAATGGTCGTTTTAAGAAATACCAAGTGTATTCAGCTGAAATGTTTCCAGTTCTATTCGTTATTAGTGTGTTTCACATGAGGTGCAGTGTAAAATGTTAGCTTAGCTACATTAGCTCCTGAGTGTCAGGATTTCTGTGGATTCGGTTTGCAGGTTAATCCTGAACCTGCAGCCGTCATGGGCGAGGCTGGGCGGGAAGACGAGCTGCGGCCGGTCCCCAGAGAGAGAGCCGTGCTGGAGAGCTTCTTCACTCAGCTCGGCATGTTCTGGTTTGACCGAGCCAAAGACTACGTGGAGAAAGAGAAGGAGCAGAGCAGCAGGAGCGCCGCGGCCATCTGGAGCTCTCTGCTCGCGGCTCTGGCGCACCTGGCGGCCGCGGAGAAGGCCTACCACAACATGACCTTCCTCGGGCAAAAACTAGGTAAGAACACGGGATGGGGTCCTGGCTGATGTTTATCAACCATAATGCTAAATATTCCTTTAAACTAATCCTGTTCCTGGTGTCCTGCACATCCGAATGTTTTCGTCGTTCTTTCACACACTTCAAATAATCAGCTACTTCTCCTGGAGCTCAAACGTTTTAAATTATTATTATTAAGACAATTATCTGGCTACAAAAAGTGTTTACAAGCTGTGATACTTGCCAAAGGGGGTGTTACTAGGTACTAACCATGCAGGGTGTACAAACTTTTGCTTCGGGCCCTTTTCCTTTTGTCATTTTGAAAATGTAAAAGATGGAAATAAAAAAATTGTTTTTGCTTAAAATATAAAGGGAATGAGTCATCTTTAACTTTATGCCTTTTGGAGATCATTTCATCTTCAACTTGCTTAACTGTTCACAGGAACAGCAATTTTGACCAGGGGTGCACAAACTTTTGAGATATTACGATATTCTGGTTCTGATTGAGATCTGCCATGTTACTACTTTCTCAATTATGTCACTTAATGACCAAGTAATGCTAATGCTAGCGTGCTAAGTGATAAGAGCCCTAATTAAACAGGGATTAGATTAGATGCAGTGCAAGAATGAAGCCCTGAAGTACAACCCCGATTCCAAAAAAGTTGGGACAAAGTACAAATTGTAAATAAAAACGGAATGCAATGATGTGGAAGTTTCAAAATTCCATATTTTATTCAGAATAGAACATAGATGACATATCAAATGTTTAAACTGAGAAAATGTATCATTTAAAGAGAAAAATTAGGTGATTTTAAATTTCATGACAACAACACATCTCAAAAAAGTTGGGACAAGGCCATGTTTCCCACTGTGAGACATCCCCTTTTCTCTTTACAACAGTCTGTAAACGTCTGGGGACTGAGGAGACAAGTTGCTCAAGTTTAGGGATAGGAATGTTAACCCATTCTTGTCTAATGTAGGATTCTAGTTGCTCAACTGTCTTAGGTCTTTTTTGTCATATCTTCCGTTTTATGATGCGCCAAATGTTTTCTATGGGTGAAAGATCTGGACTGCAGGCTGGCCAGTTCAGTACCCGGACCCTTCTTCTACGCAGCCATGATGCTGTAATTGATGCAGTATGTGGTTTGGCATTGTCATGTTGGAAAATGCAAGGTCTTCCCTGAAAGAGACGTCGTCTGGATGGGAGCATATGTTGCTCTAGAACCTGGATATACCTTTCAGCATTGATGGTGTCTTTCCAGATGTGTAAGCTGCCCATGCCACATGCACTAATGCAACCCCATACCATCAGAGATGCAGGCTTCTGAACTGTGCGCTGATAACAACTCGGGTCGTCCTTCTCCTCTTTAGTCCGAATGACACGGTGTCCCTGATTTCCATAAAGAACTTCAAATTTTGATTCGTCTGACCACAGAACAGTTTTCCACTTTGCCACAGTCCATTTTAAATGAGCCTTGGCCCAGAGAAGACGTCTGCGCTTCTGGATCATGTTTAGATACGGCTTCTTCTTTGAACTATAGAGTTTTAGCTGGCAACGGCGGATGGCACGGTGAATTGTGTTCACAGATAATGTTCTCTGGAAATATTCCTGAGCCCATTTTGTGGTTTCCAATACAGAAGCATGCCTGTATGTGATGCAGTGCCGTCTAAGGGCCCGAAGATCACGGGCACCCAGTATGGGTTTCCCAGCCTTGACCCTTACGCACAGAGATTCTTCCAGATTCTCTGAATCTTTTGATGATATTATGCACTGTAGATGATGATATGTTCAAACTCTTTGCAATTTTACACTGTAACTCCTTTCTGATATTGCTCCACTATTTGTCGGCGCAGAATTAGGGGGATTGGTGATCCTCTTCCCATCTTTACTTCTGAGAGCCGCTGCCACTCCAAGATGCTCTTTTTATACCCAGTTATGTTAATGACCTATTGCCAATTGACCTAATGAGTTGCAATTTGGTCCTCCAGCTGTTCCTTTGTTGTACCTTTAACTTTTCCAGCCTCTTATTGCCCTGTCCCAACTTTTTTGAGATGTGTTGCTGTCATGAAATTCTAAATGAGCCAATATTTGGCATGAAATTTCAAAATGTCTCTCTTCCGATATTTGATATGTTGTCTATCTTCTATTATGAATACAATATCAGTTTTTGAGATTTGTAAATTATTGTATTCTGTTTTTATTTACAATTTGTACTTTGTCCCAACTTTTTTGGAATCGGGGTTGTAATTAAATAAAGGCGAAAAACTTATTAGATATATTAACTGTTCTCCTGTACAACACGAGCCATAAGAATGACCAGGCTTCTCTGTTTACATCAGTTACAAACCAAAAATCGGGCCACTCGGCATCACTGGCTAAAAAAATTAAATTAAAAAAAAAAAAGTTATTTATAAAAGCACACACACCTGATTGAGCTCATTTTCAGCCGCTAGTCTAAGATTAGGGTCTATAGTTCCCTTTAAAACCTGTATAATCCGATTGGGATCCATCGAAACCAGAACTGCACAATAAGCGCAACTTTTTTTTTTTTTTTTTTTATTTGTTTGTTTTTAATTTAGCTAGCTGCACATATACGCTGTTGGTACCTACTCGCTTCAGGTCCTCCTGGAACTTTTCTAACATGATTTCAGATCATATTTCTGCAGAATTGTAGAAAATTCGAAAGGGTTCACAAACTTTCAAGCAGCACAGGAAGAGCAATCCCTAACCTGAATACGGTATCTATACGGTAGCTCCCCTCCAGTTGAAAACACGAGCACAAGGTGTTCTTGGAGTTACAGGCTTTTATTGCACATCCATGCTTTCAACATGCCGTCAAAACGCCTTGAGAACTGGATAAAATACAAAAACACATAAATGACTCTACAGCCTTCCAGAATATTCTCATGGAGAATCATCTCATCTCATTATCTCTAGCCGCTTTATCCTGTTCTACAGGGTCGCAGGCAAGCTGGAGCCTATCCCAGCTGACTACGGGCGAAAGGCGGGGTACACCCTGGACAAGTCGCCAGGTCATCACAGGGCTGACACATAGACACAGACAACCATTCACACTCACATTCACACCTACGGTCAATTTAGAGTCACCAGTTAACCTAACCTGCATGTCTTTGGACTGTGGGGGAAACCGGAGCACCCGGAGGAAACCCACGCGGACACGGGGAGAACATGCAAACTCCGCACAGAAAGGCCCTCGCCGGCCCCGGGGCTCGAACCCAGACCTTCTTGCTGTGAGGCGACAGCGCTAACCACTACACCACCGTGCCGCCCTGATTTAGAATAAGTTCACGTAACAAATTATCATAATTAAACACAAATAACGGCATACCTCATTGGCCGCGTTAACTCAAGGGGAGTAAAAGGAAACTTCAGGCTCGACAAGTCTTCACAATCCAACTCTTCATAAACTTAAAGGATATGGGACATGGATTATTTTCTGGGTATAATTATGTATAAAGGACATAAGAAATGCCATCTAAATCACTGCAGGGCGTCAAAAATGTGAAAATCATCACATTCAACTTTTTTATACATCAGCGTAAAACAAGGATTCGTTAATGAGCTAGGTGGTCACGTGACCCGTGACGTCACAAAACCTTTCCACGGAGCCAGCGCTTGGGTATCTAATGTAAACAGGTTACCGAAATGGACACCATCGACAGTGACATTCCCGATGTTTCACAGAGATGTGAAGTTAGACCCTATCAATTCGAACCGACAGCTGGAAATTCACATGAACATGGATCTTGTCTTTACTCTGACGGGTCAGATGATTCTGAGAGTGAGAGTTCATTCAATCCCCATGAAACTGAAAGCGGTCGGCTCGATAACACTTCCTGGTAAGTTAAAAACAATTCTGCTCAAAGGCTAATAATCTGTTGAAAGAAGTATTATTTTTGTATCATACATTGAAAGTTCATCATAGATCTAGCTAAAGTCCGTTGCAAGCTAGTTTTTTTTTTTTTTTTTTTTGGCTGATATTTTTTGAGATTGATTGAGATACAATGCTTCCAGAGTCTGAGATGAAAACATTCAAAATGGCGAAACAAGTCAGAATTATGATAATCAATAATTGATACACCCAAAATTATAATACTAATCCATACCTCGGCTTTCAGTCGCTTAGCGAATGCACCTCGGCATTTTTCCGCATGAGGCCCATGGTAAAACCACACTTCCAGGAGGGGCTGCCGTCTGCCTCCCAAGCCGGCCGAGAGCGCTCCTCATCGGGCACGGCCAGGCGGGCGAATGCCCTGGTCCGTCCGCCCTGTCTAAAAAATAATGGTACAACTCCAAGTGAAGGTATCAATGCGCTGTCGAAGCGCGCAGAAGGTGTTAGTACGCCTGTCATTATAGTGCGGACTTGCCATAGCATAGAAAATCACTACGTTTCAATTTGTGTAACTGAACTTGTTTCATGTCACTGGTCATATAAACCTATGTAAACAGGAAAAACGCGGAAGAGTTTGGTCGCATCTAACTACAGCCCCAAAAAATACCATTGGCCATACTGAGCCTAGCTACATTGCTAACAGGAGTGACAGCGCGTCTGACTGACTGGGAGGTCACGCAAAGCTCGGAGAGGTACGGAGCAGCTCGTCTCAATTCAGATAAGAGCATATTTCATTATGGAAATACGGTGGACTGTTCCTATTTAAATGTCCATTAATGTTACAGGATTTCTTGACTGTCTCTACAGTTGTAGGAATGTTAGGCCCTGTATATTATGGCGCTATCACTGCCTCCATGAACCCGGCTATACGGCCTCTTAAATTTGGCTTGGCGATTAATTTCGTTCAGTACCTGAGTATTAATGTTGAAAGAATCCTCTGTGAAATGGTCCGAACACAGTTTGTGGGAAACAGTAGGTGCAAAGTTTTTTCTACGGCAGTAGTGAGCCCACACTTTCCTCAGCTTCGGGTCCTTGGGGAATGCAAAAAAACTTACTCCAGGGCATTTCCCATTGGAATTATTGCAACCATAAGCAGCACAATACACCATGATGTCCAATGTACGTTAAAGACTATAAAAACAATTTTCTTGTCATCCACTTCTCCATTCATCTACCCGCTTGTGCTGTGCCCGAAAGTTTTTGTGACGTATGATCACGTGACAGCGGCTCTTCCGGTTGTAAAATATGCATATCGGAAGTCGAGCAGAAATGCCATATAATCATCACGAGTATAACGATTTTGCTGAATTTAATAGATGATTTTGTATTTGTTGATGCAATTAATTCATATTTTTAATGGAAAGAAACTGATATAGCGTGCTTTTTATGTTTCATGTCCCATATCCTTTAAAACAGCAGGTAACCTTACGTTCCAGGCACGCTCTGACGAGCATGCATAGGGCGCAGCGACAAACAAAACCCCCCCTTCCTCACAGTGACAAAGAACATTAGTGCTGCTATATTTATACCTTAAATATATTTACTAGGCTTTATGTTCCCAATTATTTATTAACTAATTTATGAATTTATTTATTCGTCAGTAATGTTAATCATTCTTTTAATTATCTCAAGATATTAAATGAACTTAAATTGCATAACTGCCTCTGATGGCAGCTACAGTATCTGTGTTAAAATATCCAGGATGGGAGTTTCTCCCGGATCAGTGGTGGGAGCTTGAGGTTATATTTGCTCATGTGGCTGATGTTTTATTCAAAGTAAGTTGGAGTTGAGGCGGCGGAGTGTGAAAGGAATCGTTTAAGAACCGAGTGGTGATGTGATGCTGGGATTTGAACTCGCAACTCTGTGGTCAAAGGTTTCACAAAAGCATCTCGGCACAAAGATTGTGGTTATGTGGAGGAGCGACTGTAGCATTGAGCTAACTCTCTCTCTTTTTCAGTTAAGATCATCTTAAAGTGCATATTCTAGACCAATTTTTTTTTTTTTTTAAATATGAAAGTATGTCCCTTTACACTCATCCAGAAGGGTAATTTTGACAAGGCCATCTGTCTACAGCAGAAAAAAATAAAATAACAAAACGCGTCTGGAAAAATCCCAAGGGAGTCTGGTGCCAGATTCGTGACGTCACCTGCGGAAGCGCCAGCAGGCTGCGAGAGCTTTGCACGGTTTCAGTGCACAGCCTGTGTAGACCAAGCGCTCCCATTTCTCTCTCATTGTCCGGTCTTTTGGGAAACGATGAGTACTAATCCCATCATGATTGGTGTTGCTACACCATCCTACGATACATCTGTTAACCATTTTAATAATTACGCGATAACGTTGAAGAAATTTGCAGAAAACCACCAGGTCGTTTTCTCGTAAACAAACCAGTGCTGACGTAGGATTCAGAAGGAGGCGTCCCGCATGCGACGTCACGAAAATCAATGTCTGCTGGGAAATCCAAATGCCGAGTTTTTTCAGAGGCGGACCAGTTCGCCTCAAATGGCTTGATTTCAACTGGATTTTTCTGGTATTGCACAAAATGTTACAGATATTTGAGCAAAGTTGAATATAATATAAGAGAGAATTACGTTGCTCTTGCTGCTTAATTTACCCGCGATATGCACTTTAACTTTGTGATGCTTTTGGGCAGAACTCAGCCCTGATCTGAAGCCTTAACCACAGTGTTATTTGTTCTTTACTTTTACAAAACGAGTTGAATAATATAATTATTTTTAAACGTGGGTGGCACGGTGGTGTAGTGGTTAGCGCTGTCGCCTCACAGCAAGAAGGTCCGGGTTCGAGCCCCGTGGCCGACGAGGGCCTTTCTGTGCGGAGTTTGCATGTTCTCCCCGTGTCCGCGTGGGTTTCCTCCGGGTGCTCCGGTTTCCCCCACAGTCCAAAGACATGCAGGTTAGGTTAACTGGTGACTCTAAATTGAGCGTAGGTGTGAATGTGAGTGTGAATGGTTGTCTGTGTCTATGGTGGGGTTTACATTAGACCGTATCAGCGGATCATCAGATTAACGTTTTTAAAAACGATTCGCGTGCGCACAGCAACGCCAATACACGATTCGCGTGCACACAGCAACGCAATACACGGATACGCTAATCACATGACTAATTCGGCACGCAAGTTGAGAAATGTCAGTGCGGCTCATCGCTTCCTCCTCAGCGGCTGCGCTCCAAATCACTCCGCCCTGAACAGCGAGTGCCCTCTGGAGGGTGCGCACTCCGGCCCTGCGCAGCTCACAGAGCGCACGAGTGAAGCGCACGAGCAGTGATTCAGGACTGAGCCGCTGTGAGCAAGTCACTTATCACTTGCAAGTGGAAGGATGGCAAGCCTAAAGACAATCATAACTACACAATGGGCAGTATTTGCATCAGTATTTGCAGTATTTTCATACTTTTATACTCTTTAATGAAAGGTGATACAAGGCGGAAGTCCGCGCCGTTTTTCAGCAGTCGCGTCACATGACCAACGCCAGCGAATCAGGAAGGTGGATGTCACAGTGACGTTGTCCAATGACGACGCCAGCTAGAGCTCAGCACAGCGTATCCGCGTATTCTCAATGTTTACACAGCACCGGACCAGACACGATCTGGATTGAATACGTGGACCCTGGCGGATTCCCGTTTCCCAGCGTTTCCAGGCGGTTTAATGTAAACGGACAGTGCATCCGTGAAGAAAACGAGACAGATACGGTCTAATGTAAGCTTGGCCTATGTGTCAGCCCTGTGATGACCTGGTGACTTGTCCAGGGTGTACCCCGCCTTTCACCCGTAGTCAGCTGGGATAGGCTCCAGCTCGCCTGCAACCCTGTAGAACAGGATAAAGCGGCTAGAGATAATGAGATGAGTTTTTTAAATGTCTTTCTTGGAGTACTCAAAGATCCTATAGACACTAATACATTATATAGAAGCATGTAATAATAGATAAATTAAAAAAAAAAAACCACCACACAGACAGTAACCTGAGCTCAGGATCAAACCTGGGACCCCTGGAGCTGTCAGGGTGCATAATAGTAGTAGTAAAAGAAAAATAATAATAATGCATGACTGACTGTAACAAGTCATGTTTTTATTTTCCTGAGGAAAATCATGGAAACTTGCATGGTCGGGACTTGGGCTTCTTTGACCCAGGTTTGATTGGTTCTGTTGTGGAAGATGACTCGCCTCACGCAGCTTCACCGGCTTTTGATGAGTCGCAGATGGGTGAAATTTTTGTTCGTGGAAATGGAGGAACAAGACGCATCTTGTTGCAGGAGTGCAGCAGTGAGGTTATATTTATTTGAGTCTAAACATCCAGAGGTCTCGCTCTCATAAGCATTCGGGTGCATCAGTTGCCGTCACTTTCATAAAATCTGATGCGTTTTTGTCCGGGTGTTCCTTTTCACCAATAAAGACATCCTGTAGAATTTTTTGACCATATTCAAAAGTCTAACGGTGGCACCATGAGGTTCATTTTTTGCCAAAAAACGCTTATGGCCCTTTTCCACTACCCTTTTTCAGCTCGCTTCAGCTCACTTCAGCCCGACACGGCTCGCGTTTCGACTACCAAAAACCAGCACGACTCAGCTCGCTTTAGCCCCTAAAACTCGCACGGTTTTGGAGTGGGGCTGAAGCGAGCCAAAGCGAGCCAAGTGAGGCTGGGGGCGTGAGCAGACACTTCCCTGTGCACTGATTGGTGAGGAGGAGTGTCCTCACACGCCCACACACGCCCCGCGAGCGCGCTGGGATCTGTAAACACCGTAAACCCGGAAGGAGAAGAATTACGAATTACGAGAATTTCTGAAGCCTTATGCGCCTCGCCTCATCTATACGCTCTTGCCAGTATCTGTTGGCGTTGTCGGTGACAACAAGCCACAGCACCAAGACCAGCAACACTAACGACTCCATGTCCTCCATGTTTATTGTTTACTATCCGGGTCGTGAGACTACCGCTTAAAAGATCACTGATGTCACTGTTTGCGCTGCTTAACGACATCACGTGACGTCCACCCACTTTCGCTAACTCCACCCAATGTGTCCACCCACTTCCAGCCAGCACGGTTCAGCGCGGTTGTAGTCGAAATGCAACTCCAACAGCCCCGCTCAGCTCGACTCAGCCCAACTCAGCACGGCACGGCTCAGCCGCGTTTGTAGTGGAAAAGCAGCATTATTTTATGTTTTCGCGTAAGGTTTGAATCACAATATTGGACTCCATTTATTGATTTCTTGTGACCCAGAGATCATGTTAAGAACCTTTGCAAGGGATTGAGAAGCATTAATGTGATTTTCATAATACATTTGTATTGTTTAAAAGTAGTTGAACAATAATTCAATGAACAGCTAGACGTTGAGAATTTGCTTCTTAACATTTCACTCGTATCTTCAGTTGTCTTAAAGGGGAACAGAGGGCAATATATATATATAAATATATAAATATAACAATAAAACACACATTAACGAACCTTATTCAAGACTTACAAAAGTTTTTTGTTCTAAGGTTGGAAAGTTATAGTGTTTTGAAAGTAGCTCGAGCAAACTATTTCCGCAGTTTGAACAGCCCGCCATGATATTAATTTTATCCAATCAGAATGCACGTTCATTTTCTCTGCGTAACACTCATGACGTATATATGTGCCCAGTTGTGTTGGCTCATTGAGGTTGGGAATAGCACGTGTGAAATACCCGTTTCTGCCTCTTGCGACGATTTCGCAAGTCCACGGGTGGCGCCTATCTCATTGCAGCAAATAAATTCTGCTGGACTCGTGAGCAACTCCACATTACATTTTCCGCACGAGCACCACGCCGTGTCACCTGCACGCAGACGCTCTGCCCCACGCTCGCCATGCCCATGGTCAGCATCAGTCTCATCCTCGCCGTCATCCGAGCTTTCTTCTCTTATTTCATCACCGGAGTCGAGAGTACCTCTCCTAGGTTCAAACTGGTACCCTTCTAAGCCATAGCCTGCTTGCAGTGTGTCTTGCGGGATCTCTTCGTATGATTCGACAGAGCTGTCGCTTTCACTTGATGCGCCCGACGCCATGATTACACGCTTATCTCCTCTATTTCGGAGAGTTCCGCTAGTGCAGTGGGTAGCGCTGACGTCACGGTCTTTTAAAAATGGCGACTCTTGTGCGGTTTAGCGTATAAAGTATTATATTTACAATTACCAAGATATTTCGTTGTTTTCTAGTATATAAATTTGATAGAATACTTAAGAATACATTACTTTGTCACATCAGCAACTGTATATATTATATTTGGTACCCCTTTAAACAGGTAATCCAGCATCATTATAACTTTAATGGGGCGAGCATATATGCATAGGCGGCAAGCTTAAAACCAGGATTATAACATTGATAGATAATGCTAGTGACACCCTAAAATAAACCTCCAAATATTTTTAGACATTCTAGACATACAACCCCGATTCCAAAAAAGTTGGGACAAAGTACAAATTGTAAATAAAAATGGAATGCAATGATGTGGAAGTTTCAAAATTCCATATTTTATTCAGAATAGAACATAGATGACATATCAAATGTTTAAACTGAGAAAATGTATCATTTAAAGAGAAAAATTAGGTGATTTTTAAATTTCATGACAACAACACATCTCAAAAAAGTTGGGACAAGGCCATGTTTCCCACTGTGAGACATCCCCTTTTCTCTTTACAACAGTCTGTAAACGTCTGGGGACTGAGGAGACAAGTTGCTCAAGTTTAGGGATAGGAATGTTAACCCATTCTTGTCTAATGTAGGATTCTAGTTGCTCAACTGTCTTAGGTCTTTTTTGTCGTATCTTCCGTTTTATGATGCGCCAAATGTTTTCTATGGGTGAAAGATCTGGACTGCAGGCTGGCCAGTTCAGTACCCGGACCCTTCTTCTACGCAGCCATGATGCTGTAATTGATGCAGTATGTGGTTTGGCATTGTCGTGTTGGAAAATGCAAGGTCTTCCCTGAAAGAGACGTCGTCTGGATGGGAGCATATGTTGCTCTAGAACCTGGATATACCTTTCAGCATTGATGGTGTCTTTCCAGATGTGTAAGCTGCCCATGCCACACGCACTAATGCAACCCCATACCATCAGAGATGCAGGCTTCTGAACTGAGCGCTGATAACAACTCGGGTCGTCCTTCTCCTCTTTAGTCCGAATGACACGGTGTCCCTGATTTCCATAAAGAACTTCAAATTTTGATTCGTCTGACCACAGAACAGTTTTCCACTTTGCCACAGTCCATTTTAAATGAGCCTTGGCCCAGAGAAGACGTCTGCGCTTCTGGATCGTGTTTAGATACGGCTTCTTCTTTGAACTATAGAGTTTTAGCTGGCAACGGCGGATGGCACGGTGAATTGTGTTCACAGATAATGTTCTCTGGAAATATTCCTGAGCCCATTTTGTGATTTCCAATACAGAAGCATGCCTGTATGTGATGCAGTGCCGTCTAAGGGCCCGAAGATCACGGGCACCCAGTATGGTTTTCCGGCTTTGACCCTTACGCACAGAGATTCTTCCAGATTCTCTGAATCTTTTGATGATATTATGCACTGTAGATGATGATATGTTCAAACTCTTTGCAATTTTACACTGTCGAACTCCTTTCTGATATTGCTCCACTATTTGTCAGTGCAGAATTAGGGGGATTGGTGATCCTCTTCCCATCTTTACTTCTGAGAGCCGCTGCCACTCCAAGATGCTCTTTTTATACCCAGTCATGTTAATGACCTATTGCCAATTGACCTAATGAGTTGCAATTTGGTCCTCCAGCTGTTCCTTTTTTGTACCTTTAACTTTTCCAGCCTCTTATTGCCCCTGTCCCAACTTTTTTGAGATGTGTTGCTGTCATTGTTACACCTGCTGGCTCAGACAAGTGCAACATAAAGGGAGACCACACGTAGTAATATAATTTGATATAGAAATTTATTTAAGTAATAGATAATCAGTAGTATGAAAAATAAAAATATAATGTACTAAGGATATGTCCAAACAACAAACCAAAACCCCAAAAATGCCTGGAAGGAGGAAGCCACTCTCCTCCTGGCCAGCTGATCTTTTTAAAAGGCCAGGCCCCTTGTTAAGCCAACTCTCCGCACCTGCACCCCAATCACCTGCTGATTAAACACATAAGGAGACAGGGAACAGGGCGGAGCTAAGGGGCTCCTAAATGAGACAGGGTCGTGACACCCCCCTCCTTAAAACAGAGACACACCCCTGTGGGTTTCTGTAAATATAACCACTTAGACAATACAACAATAATACACATTATTCCAAATACCTAAATACCACAATACATCATAACGACATGCGAATCAAACACTAATAAGGGCACAGCAAATATTAAACAACAAATTCAAAATCTCACACATTCCAGCCATAACGAGATGATACACAACATCCAATCACAAAGTCAGCACCCTCCTGCGTCACACTCTCCCCACCCACCGGCAAACCTCGGCGCCAGGCAGCTATTTAAGGCAGGCAGAAACGAGACAGACACATTCGCTTCTGACATGATCAGATATGCAATTAAGAAATTAGTCATCCATAGGAGATCGTGACAAAGCATCAGCCATGACATTTTCCACCCCCCTAATATGACGAATTTCTAAATTATACGGCTGGAGAACCAATGCCCAGCGCATAAGACGCTGGTTAGGGCTCTGCAACGAATGGAGAAATGTGAGCGGGTTGTGGTCAGAATAGACCACCACTGGTCGAACCCCTCCACCCACATAAACATCAAAGTGTTGCAGAGCCCAAACCAACGCTAGCGCCTCCTTTTCAATAACAGAATAATTCAATTGATGTCTATTGAACATTCTAGAAAAATAACCTACTGGACGCGCAATGTCTGCTTTATCTAACTGCAACAAAACCGCTCCAGCACCCACTTGGCTTGCATCCACCTGTAACTGAAAAGGCACATTAAGCCTAGGAGCAGCCAGAACAGGAGCGGTGCTCAATAGCAACTTCGCATTTTCAAACGCAGTCTGACAATCTAGAGACCAAAGAAACTTAACATTTTTTTTTCAAAAGAGCAGTCAATGGAGCGACAACAGTGGAAAAATTGGCACAAAAACTACGATAATAACCCACCATACCTAAAAATCTCATCAATTCTTTTTTCGAGGTAGGTGGGGGAAACGCATCAATAGCCTGTACCTTGGCTCGGACTGGGCAGACTTTACCCTGACCCACAACCTTACCCAGGTACACTACAGTAGCACGAGCAAACTCGCACTTAGCAAGGCTAACAGTAAGCTTTGCAGCACGCAAGCGCTCAAAAAATGATCTAATACAAGACAGGTGTTCTTCCCAAGTATCACTATATGTCACCACATCATCGAGATAAACAGCACAACCCTCCAACCCGGCAACAACTCGATTCATGAGCCGCTGAAAGGTGGAAGGTGCGCTGCATAATCCGAAGCTCATGACATTATACGAATACAACCCTGATGGCGTTATAAACGCAGAAATTTCTTGGGCTCGCGGCGTCAATGGAACCTGATAATACCCCTTTAAGAGATCAAACTTACTGACAAAGTGAGCTGAGCCCACCCTATCAATACAGTCTTCCATCCTTGGAAGCGGAAAGGAATCGGGCTTAGTAACCTTGTTCACCTTACGATAGTCAGTGCAAAACCGAAATGTGTTATCCGGTTTAGCAACTAACAAACATGGTGACGACCAACTGGAATAGGAAGGCTTGGCCAAGCCATGATCTAACAAATATTGCACCTCGGCTTCCAAGTATCTCTCTTTCTCGGGCGGCACCCGGTAAAAACGTTGAAGAATGGGCTGACTATTCTCAACCACAATGTCATGTGGCACAATGTCAGGTAGGCACATCAGAAAACAAAGCATCGAATTCACAAATCACAGATTTCAATTGGCCTTGCTGTTCAGAAGACAAGTGACCAAACAAACAATCCAAATTCGACAACATTTCAGAATTTCTCAGTCGCGGTTGCCACACTGTACCCGAAGCACTTACATCCTCAGGAGCCGCCACATCCTGAGACTCCGCCTCCACTTCGCTCACCACAGCCAAACCGACAGCCTTGGTACTCCCACCACCAAAGTCTGTCTTCAAAGCGGGAGCATAGTAGGGCTTTAAAAGATTAACATGACACAACTGATTAGCCCTTCTACGATCTGGAGTGGACAATAAATAATCTAAATCAGTCACCTGACGCACAACTACATAAGGACCCGAAAACTTAACACAGAAAGGCGAGCCCGACACCGGAAGCAAAGCCAGAACCTGATCCCCAATGTTAAATACACGCTCTACAGCGCGTCGGTCATACAGGCGCTTCATTTTTTTTCTGTGCTTTGGACAAATTTTCCTTACAGTTTCCACGCAAGCAATAACTTTCTTCTAAAACCGTGCACATAATCAATTAGGTTTACAGGGGGCTCCACCTGCTCCACTCCCTCTTTTAACACAGAAAGAGGTCCACGAACTTTGTGCGCAAACACCAAATCATTTGGGCTGAATCCCATGCTGTCCTGAGTAACATCACGAGCAGCTAGTAGGAGCCAAGGAAGACCCTCCTCCCAATCTTTATTCAACTCCACACAGTAAGCGCACAATAAAGATTTTAACGTACAATGGAAACGCTCTAAAGCGCCCTGACTCTGCGCATGATATGCGCTACTTACCCTATGTTTAACGTGGCGCTGATTCAAAACTTCCTTGAACAAACCCGAGGTGAAATTACTACCACGGTCACTTTGCACGATTTTTGGTATACCAAATATGGACATGAATTGAGACAGCGCTTTAACCACAGAACGAGTGGTAATGGTGCGTAACGGATAGGCCGCTGGGTACCGCGTGGCCTGACACATAACAGTTAACAAGTAGGCGCACCCAGACTTCGATGGCGGCAATGGACCTACGCAATCAACAATTAGATGTTCAAATGGTTGCCCCACCACAGGGATGGGATGTAACGGCGCAGACTTAATTGTCTGATTTGGCTTCCCTGTCAATTGACAAACATGGCATGTCCGAACATACTCAGCCACACTCTTTTTAATCTTCGGCCAATAAAAATGCTGTAACGATCTCTGGTACGTCTTACGCACACCAAAGTGTTCCGCGACATCACCATGAGCTGACTGTAACACCAACTCCCGAAATTTCACCGGTACCACCAATTGCAATACTGGGTCAGCATCCCCATAAGCAGACCATTTAGGCACTAATACCCCATCAATAACAAAATAACCACTCGTATAAGAATTCACATCTTCTACAGGCAACGCCCCACTCAACACCCCTGCCAACTCTTCATCCCCTTGCTCCGCTGCAACAAGATCCTCCCGGGACAAAGAAGATGGCAAAACTGGAACAGAAATGGCACTAAACTTAACATCTTTTCTGCGACTCTGCGCACGGGTCACAGCACAGGCACAGAACACATCAGGAAACTGATCTCCACATTCGTCCGATACCACAGGCAATGGCGCTACACTTACAACAGGTGGCAGCGCTGACTCAGCCCACACCCGCCCACCGGCCAGGTTGTTTCCCAGTATAATATCCACCGCTTCTACCGGTAACTCGGGCCGAACAGCCATCGTAACCTCCCCATTTATTAAATCAGATTCCAAATTAAATTTATGTAAGGGTACAGAAAATGTATGCATTCCTATCCCCCGAATCAGAACGCAACGGTGTGTATCAGACTGTTCATTAACTGGCAACACATCCTGTTTTATAAAGGACTCAGAAGCCCCAGTGTCACGCAATATTTTTACTGGCACTTTCTGCTGGCTGCCCACTACAGACACAAACCCAGTTGTAATAAATGGCTCATAGCCACCATTATACTCTGTCTCCATCACCAACCTGTCAACGCTCACATCAGCTGACACACTGCACACAGAACTAGTCAACACCTCTTCAAGCTTACTAACGCTCGCATCCTCCAGTGGCGTCCCCACGCCCCTGGAGGAAACGGCGCACACAGGTTTAGAGGATGCAGCACCCACAGATTTAGCTGGAGCAATTCTACCCCTACCCTTTCCCTGCAAAAGAGGACATTCTTTCTTCCAATGACCGCGCTCGTTACAATAACGACACTGGTCATCCCCAGTAACGCTGGGATATGCAGACTGCCTAAAAACAGAAAAACGATGATAACGAGGGCCACGACTACCAAAAGACACACCATTATCATTAACAAACTTACCCTTGTGGATCAAAACAAACTCGTCTGCCAACACCGCAGCTTCAGCGGCAGTTTTAACTTTCCGCTCCATAATATAAGTTACAATACGATCAGGAATGGTGTTTTTAAATTGCTCAAGCAAAACTAAATCACACAGAGTCTCGAATATATGGACACCTTCAGCTGTACACCAACGATTGAAAAAAGTAGTGAGCTCCCTAACGAACTCTGTATACAGCTGCCTGTCACCTTTTCTCCAATGTCTAAACTTCTGACGATAGGCCTCGGGGACCAGCTCGTAAGCTTTCAATACGGCCCCTTTAACCGATGCATACTTCTTTCTCTCATCAGCACTCAACGCAACAAAAGCATCCTGGGCTTTTCCCGTGAGCACACTTTGCAACAACAAAGTGCGCTCCGAGTCACTCCACCTTCGATCAACAGCCAGATTTTCAAACAATGCGAAAAAAGTTTCAAGATCTCTATCGTTGAATTTAGGCAGAAGTTTAACCATATTTGCTACATTACATTCCTTAGAATCGCCGGTATTTCCAGCGCTATTCGCGTCCACACCCCTACATAACTTTTCATATTCCAGCTGCCGGTCTTTATCACGGACATCAGCAGCCAGTCGATCTCTCTCTAATTGAAACTTAATTAGTTCCTTCTGCTGCTCAAAAGTTAAGTGTTGTAGATGGAACTACAGATGCACCCAATACTGGTACACTAAAAGGTATCATTTTGGAAAAATCTAACATCTCCAATTTTACCAATTTGTCTTTTACAGCCAGTCTCAAGTCATCCTTTCTTAAAGTCTTGGGTAAATCTGTCACAAACTCAAAATGTGCAGCTACCTCCCAAAGTTGAGCCTTCGTCAAACCATTTAATGCCTCCTCCGACGGAGAATCCACAAATGCGCTCACACTATCCATGACACAACTTACCAAATGTCAATACAAAAATGACCAAATAACACTCACAGCCGATCCAAAAGTTGCCAAACTGTCCTGACCAAATTTACCAAATGCCAAACTACTTACCACGCACCTAACCAAATTACTAGCCTACTTACCAAATGCCAAAACCAAAAATAGCTGCCCAAATTACTAGGCCAAAAGTAGCTGCCCAATACTATTTACCAAATGCCCTTTACATGCATATCAACCATTTCCTTGAGGCGCATGTCCCACAATTGCTGAAAGTTAAAACGCACAGGAGTAGCCCCGCACCTAACTCAACAGAAATCCCTAATTAAAACTAACCTAGTCTTCAGGAGCCCCCATACGATTGAGTTCCGAAGAACCCCCCCCGCGTTCGACTCCCAAACACAAAAAACTAAAATAACAAACAAAAAAAACAAACAGCGTTAGGCGCTCAACTCCTACCGCAAGGTTTGCACGTTACTCCGGTGAATCTAATCCACCTGCGTTACCTCAGCAATCAAGGGGCAATTGCCTCAACCAAAATACTTGGTACTAGAACGATGAGACTTCCTTCTCCCCCAACAAACAGAAACAATTAACCAACAACCCAAACGAAAATGTATCAAAATATACAAAAATACTACGCGAGTCACCCACCAATTTAATGCGCTAGTTTACCCAAAATCAGTTCCAAAACCGGACGAGCCCCCATATGTTACACCTGCTGGCTCAAACAAGTGCAACATAAAGGGAGACCACACGTAGTAATATAATTTGATATAGAAATTTATTTAAGTAATAGATAAAAATCAGTAGTATGAAAAAAATAAAAATATAATGTACTAAGGATATGTCCAAACAACAAACCAAAACCCCAAAAATGCCTGGAAGGAGGAAGCCACTCTCCTCCTGGCCAGCTGATCTTTTTAAAAGGCCAGGCCCCTTGTTAAGCCAACTCTCCGCACCTGCACCCCAATCACCTGCTGATTAAACACATAATAAGGAGACAGGGAACAGGGCGGAGCTAAGGGGCTCCTAAATGAGACAGGGTCGTGACAGTCATGAAATTTCAAAATGTCTCACTTTCGACATTTGATATGTTGTCTATGTTCTATTGTGAATACAATATCAGTTTTTGAGATTTGTAAATTATTGCATTCCATTTTTATTTACAATTTGTACTTTGTCCCAACTTTTTTGGAATTGGGGTTGTACTGTCTACAGTCAGTGCGTTTACATGCACATCCAAATCGAGCTGCTGTCGGTAATCGAGCTGAGGGTCCCAGCAGGGGTGCCAGAGAAATCCAATCCTACATGCACACAAGGAAATCGAGCTGTTGTGTGAGGTACATTGTGCACCCGAGCCACAGGTGGCTTTATATATATATATATATATATATATATATATATATATATATATATATATATATATATATATATATATATAAAAAATTTTTTTTTTTTCTGTCCTCGTCCATCGATAATCGATGGTGATAGATGTGGCGATCCCAGCTGACGCCAACATCAGGAAGAAGGAACATGAGAAACTTGAGAAGTATCAAGGGTTGAAAGAGCAGCTGGAACGGATGTGGAAGGTCAAGGGTTGTGTGGTCCCCGTGGTAGTGGGGGCACTTGGGGCAGTAACCCCCAAACTGGGAGAGTGGCTCCAGCAAATCCCAGGAACAACATCTGAAGCCTCAGTCCAGAAGAGCGCAGTCCTAGGAACATCGAAGATACTGCGCAGAACCCTCAAACTCCCAGGCCTCTGGTAGAGGACCCGAGCTTGAGGATGACATGGATACCACCCCCCCGCCGGGGGTGAGAAGGAGATTTTTTTTTTTTATATATATAAATAAATAATTTTCAACTCCTTAAGCTGAATGAGCATGAACTCTATCTCCTCATTGCTCCAGAAGTGCATGTTTCTACTACTGTTGTCATGCCGACCGAGGCTGTCGTGTTTCCCGCTTGTGGTCTCGTCACTTCCGGAAGGGTCAGTGCTGAAGTAAGTAGCTCGACTACGTAGCTCGATAGGGTTTACATGCACTAAGTAGCTCGGCTTCAATCGCATAATCTAGGTCGCGTAGCTCGATTACGAGAAATCCAGTTCGGTTTGATTTCAGCCGAGCTAAGGTGTTTCCATGGCATTTAGAACTTCGATTTCAGTCGAGCTACGGCAGAAATTCGATTTTCTCTATGTGCATGTAAACGCACTGAGTATCTAAGATATTTTGGTATACTCTTTAAGGTGCCATAATGTTTCATGAAAAGTGATCGAAATTTTGTCATAAAAGTCATAAAATAGCAGCTTTTTCCCTAACTTTGAGCTCCTGGTGCCACCATTAAACTTTTGAATTTTGTCAAAATATTTCACCCAGTGTGTTTTCTTACCAAAAGAAAAATAAAAACAAAAATGCATCATGATCAGAGGAACTTTTTCATTTTTAGGGGGCAACTGATGCACCCTAATAAGCATGTGTCAAGCAGCTCTGAGGGGAGGCAGTGGGGGGGGGGTTATTATCCTGTGCTTGTTGTCCTGTCTGCAATTCTACCATGACGTAATAAAAATAACAGGAGGCTGTTTAGAGGCAGGAAAATATTCGCACAGACTAATCGTATAAAATCTGACCGAGGTCGCTTTAGATTTCTTTAATCTTACTATAGAGCTCAGTGGAAATTTAGACGAGCCCTTCTGTACAGCTTATAACTCATAACTCCCTGCGTTCAGTCCAGTTCTCCTCAAAGCACTTCAGGTTCTTATTTCCGTTTTGTACAGCAGATGGAGCCGGAGAGCCACCGAGCAGAACCGTTCTCCTATCGAGTAAATTGCTGCTGTAGGTTTGACCTGGATGGCGTTGGTTGAATTGATGAGTCTTGAACACACGCACACGTGGTGTCTGCCCCCTGCAGTGTACTGTACTGTGTTGTGTTTTTTCCAGGAGGTCAGTCGTTCTTCAGCAGGAAGGATTCCATCAGGACCATTTACACGTCCCTGCAGAACGAGCTGAAGAAGGTGGTGTCCATGGGACGCCCGGCGCCGACCGGTTCCACGCCATACCTGGAGGAGCTGCTGTCGCATTTATCCGAGCAGCTGTGCCACTTCACGCAGGCCAGGATGGAGCTCGCGGACCTCTACGAGAAGATGCACTGCCTCGGGAGCCAGAAAACGGTCAACTCTGAGGAGCTGGTGAGCACGCTGGAGAGCATCCTGCACAAATACAGCTCCAGGTGAGCGAAAAGGTGCAGACGCAGGGTACCGTATCTGGTGGGACTCGCAAACTCTTTCCTGATCGTTCCAATTGTTTAATCCACAAATGTCTTTTAATGGCTAGGCCTCTGAACAGATCAGCTTTGATTTACACTTGGTGTTTTTGTGCAGTCCATCAGCTGCACTAATAAAACCAACCAAATCTTTTATTTAAATTTAAAAAATATGTATTTAATTCCTCCATACATGACGATCCAGGAATTTCCAAACTTTTTGTCTCAGCTGAACCCCTTTCTACTTCACTTATGTGCCTTAATTATACTAAGAGATGCTCAGCAGGATAAGGGAGTCTTTCTTTTGCTTGCTGAATGTTTTTACTCATTTACAGCTCCTGCTACTGTTTTAATCTTCGCAAACTTTTCCTTCTCTGGTTTTTAATCCCCCGCTGGCTGAAAGGCCCGAAGGGGGATTATGTCGTCGTTGCGATGTCCATCTGTCCGTCCCGGGATGGGCGCTCACCTTCTGAAATCAACTCCTCTCACAATTTTTGGAGGGATGTCACGAAACTTGGCAGGATTCTTTTGTTATATGTCGGTAATACGCATATTGCGATTTTGTTAAATTGGGTCACATTTTACCCGAGTTACAGCCCTTGATTAACAAAATTATACTTTGACAATTTCATGAGTGTGTTTTCCTTCTGAAATCAACTCCTCACTATTTTTGGAGGAATTTCACCAAACTTGACAGGATTCTTTGTTACATGTTGGTATTACGCAGATTTTGTTCAGTTCGGTCACGTTTTACCAGAGTTACAGCGCTTGATTAACAGTCTTGTACTTTGACAATTTCATGAAGGTGCGCTCGCCTTCTGACATCAACTCCTCTCACAATTTTTGGACGAATTTCTCGAAGCTTGGCAAAAGGCCTCGTTATATGATGGTAATACGCAGATTGCGATTTAATTTCGTTTGTGAAAATTTTCCCCGAGTTTTGACCCTTGATTAAATAACTTGTACTTTGACAATTTCATGAGGGTGAACGTTCTTCTGAAATCAACTCCGCTCACAATTTGTGGAGGAATTTCACCAAACTTGGCGAAAGGCTTTGTTATATGACAGTTATACGCAGATTGAAAATTCGTTTAATTTGGGCGAGTTATGCCCTCGATTGTTAACTTTGGCAATTTCATCAAGGTGTGCTTGCTTTCTGAAATCAACTTCACTCACAATTTTTCTCTCCTGCTGGACAAAAGGACACAAACGGGATTATGTCGTGGCGATGTCCGTCCTGGGTAAGGTATTAGGCAGAGACCCGTCCACCCGTAAATTTGACGGGCAATTGCCGATTTCAACGGGCAAGTATACACACAGACGGATACTGAAACGGACGATAATGCCGAAAATTTTCGCACATGAATACTCCCACATGTCATCCGATAAATCCAGTTATGTTCCGTCCACACACGGACTGGCCATCGGGAGTAGCGGGAGTTTTCCCGGTGGGCTGGTGGTTCAGTGTGGGCCGGCGGAGAAAAAAAAAAAAAAAAAAAACAGTTGCGCGCTGGCCTTTAATATGATAAGCAATGTTAACAGTTTCTTTAACAAACTGTTAACATTGCTTATTACAGTTGCGCGCTGGCCTTTAATATGATAAGCAATGTTAACAGTTTGTTAAAGAAACTGTTAACATTGCTTATCATATTAAAGGCCAGCGCGCAACTGTTTTTTTTTTTTTTTTTCTCCGCTGGCCCACACTGAACCACCGGCCCACTGGGAAAACTCCCGCTACTCCCGATGGCCAGTCCGTGTGTGGTTCCGCCATCATTTACAAATCGTAAGAAACACAGTTTAATACGAAAAATACTGAAAACTTGAAATGAAAAATCAGAATATTTCATCGTTTCCGCCATTTTGGCCCGCACTGAATCTTGTAACATGCGGACTGAATAAATCGCGAATTCTGATTGGTCGAAAATTGCCAAACACCCTGCGTTGTAGTTTCCTCTTTCTTGGCGGGAGAACCGCATTTTTTTTTGCTGACTCACTCTTCTGGATCAAGATGAATCCCAACAAACGCCCCAAATTGAATGTGACAAAAACTGATTCGTTTTTCCACAAAAAGACAGAAAAGGTATGTGTGATACATTGATTAACAAGGGGGTTTCATTGGGGTATGGTAAAATAGAATACTGTTGGGTTTTTTTTTTTATTAAATACTGTAACTAGATCAAAAGATTATATACAATTCATTGTTGTTTTTCTTTTCACTTTTGTTACCAAATCAAACACCATACATACATCTGATACATTCAGGAGTGAAACTGAAAAAAATACAAAGTAAAAATATGCAATATTTCTGATCAAAAATTACACGCCATTTCACCCTGAAAATGTCCTAGAATGCAGGAAATGAAGTCTAAATTTCAAAAATTTTCTGGGGGGGCATGCCCCCAGACCCCCCTAGAGGGACTTCGTGCCTGCGGCGCTCGTCTTCGCACCTGCGGCGCTTATCAGGATTATATAAAATATTATTTTTGACTGGTAAATTTCTTTTTCTGCCTAATACCCTAGTCCTGGGAAGGGTACTCACCTTCTGAAATTAACTCCTCTCAGAATTTTTGGAGGAATTTCACGAAACTTGGCAGGATTCTTTGTTGTATGTCGGTAATACGCATATTGTAATTTTGTTAAATTGGGTCACATTTTACCCGAGTTACAGCCCTTGATTAACAAAATTATACTTTGACAATTTCATGAGTGTTTTCCTTCTGAAATCAACTCCTCTCACTATTTTTGGAGGAATTTCACCAAACTTGACAGGATTCTTTGTTACATGTTGGTACTACGCAGATTTTGTTCAATTGGGTCACGTTTTACCAGAGTTACAGCGCTTGATTAACAGTCTTGTACTTTGACAATTTCATGAAGGTGTGCTCGCCTTCTGACATCAACTCCTCTCACAATTTTTGGACGAATTTCTCGAAGCTTGGCAAAAGGCCTTGTTATATGACGGTAATACGCAGATTGCGATTTAATTTCGTTTGTGAAAATTTTCCCCGAGTTTTGACCCTTCATTAAATAACTTGTACTTTGACAATTTCATGAGGGTGAACGTTCTTCTGAAATCAACTCCGCTCACAATTTGTGGAGGAATTTCACCAAACTTGGCGAAAGGCTTTGTTATATGACAGTTATACGCAGATTGAAATTTCGTTTAATTTAGGCAAGTTATGCCCTTGATTTGTTAACTTGGGCAATTTCATCAAGGTGTGCTTGCTTTCTGAAATCAACTTCACTCATTTTTAAAATTTTTTTTTTCTCCTGCGGGACAAAAGGCCCGAAGCGGGATTATGTCGTGGCGATGTCCGTCCCGGGAAGGGTACTCACCTTCTGAAATTTAACTCCTCTCAGAATTTTTGGAGGAATTTCACGAAACTTGGCAGGATTCTTTGTTGTATGTCGGTAATACGCATATTGTAATTTTGTTCAATTCAGTTGCATTTTACCAGAGTTATGGCCGAGTTGCCAGCAGGGGATATTGTGCTCTCGGAGCACTCTTGTATATCACGATTTTCAAGTTTTGCTTCCAAAACATGTATCTTAATGAAGCTGGCATCATACTTTCATTAGAAAGCTGCGTTAAACACATTTAGGAAAGGGGTTTGGCCCCGTCACTGCTCATGCACATGAATCCAAATATTTAATATTCCTTGCTGCACTTCAAGAACGTTTCTCACTTTTGGAGCTGCTTGTTTTAATTTACACTCGATGCTCATCCTCTTCCTTGCGTCATATCTGTAAGGTGTTTTCAAGATGAAGGCACTTTTAGCCACCAAGAGCAATTTGGCTCACTCACAGTAATTTATGTTTAACTCTATCTCAATATGAACACCCTCATAAAATTAATCAGGAGTCATTCAATAAACTTTCTCTTAGGCCACACCAATTCAATTAGTTGGTTCTCGGAATCGCCGCTTTAAGAAAACGCAAAATGAAAGAAAAAAAAATCAGACTGCCGCCAACAGAAAAGGTGACGTGAGGTCACGTGACGTCGAAAACCAATCAAATCGCCCCTTTTCACTTTCGATAAAGACTTGTGGAAGAAACATGCCTGTGGAGGGGAGTCCTGCAAAGCCTGTGTTTGTGATTGTTAGGATATTCAGCGAACAGAAGCGTAAAATCTTTGACAGCTGTGTTGAAAATCTGTTTACTGGTTTGCCTGTATTGTTTGGTCTATTTCCACCACTAATTTTACCATCAGAGCAATTTTTTTTTTATTTCGCCCGCTCGCTTCATATTTTTCCTGAAAAAATCCGAGAACCAACTAATTAAATTGGTGTGGCCTTAGGAGGATTCAGTAAAATGCAGTCAGGGCTCGACATTAACTTTTTAATCCACCAGTAAGATTTTTCACTCGTCCTGACCGTAACCTTTTTATTCCTATGTTTTTACTATTTCAATGAAAGGAAAGTGTTTTTAACAAAGTTGATCAAAAAGCAGGGGATTATGATCATCATGCTTTAATGATTTTATAACTTTTCAGTAAAACTGTAACCAGCGTTTCCCACAGACCAGGTAGCAATTTGTGGTGCTCCACTGTGCCGATGAGGGAATCATGCGCGGTGGCAGTCGGTGGAGTCGGTCATTGGGGTGTATGCAAAGTGTTTACAGCGGGCGGTGTTCAAACACACAGTATTTTTCTTCAGAGTCACCTGCTGGGACTATTTTAAAGCTACAAGAAGCATTTGAAATTATTCAGTTCAATCTAAATTCTTTAAAGTTCTTTAAGAGAAGACCGCTAAAACAATTTTTACCAGAATCCTTCCTGGTTTCATTCCTCGACCCAACTTTACATTACAGGGCAGGCCGTTAGTTTGCTGGGCTTGATGTTGGTGGAAAACCTGTCTTTAAATTTATGAAAATTACTCACCAAAATTGAAGTTAAAGTTTAGTTTTTACTAGAGATGCACCGATTGCAATTTTTTGGGCCGATTCCGATTTCCCATGGAGTGTGACCTGCCGATACCGATTTTGGCCAATTTCATTTTTTCAAACCACTTCACAGCACACACAAAGACTATTTTCTTTTTATCTTTTCTTTAATAGAACATTCTGCCAGATTTTCAGTAATAAATTTTCAACACTTCAAAGGTTGAAAACAAACAAAAAGACATTGTTCTTTGTAAAATCTTTCTTCACGTTTGGTATTAACATATTAATTCCTGAAATAGGAAATTCACACACACATTTTTTTCTTTTCCCATCCAATATCTGGCACAAAAACAACCCCCCCCCCATATATTATTTGCCTACTGCTATGGAACACACTTTCATAAGCCTATTTAGATCTGAAAACTTCTGCCTTATAGAACAACCCATTTCTTCATTCAGTATCAAAATACAAAAATAATTTCCAGTCATACTTGTACCATAGCCATTCTATCATCTTTGTCAAATGTGTATTTGTAGAGTAATTTCCAATGGAATCAAGTGCATCCAAGGTTGTAAAACAAAGACATTTTTCTCTCTCTTTGTACAAATCTAACTAGATGTTTGGTAATAAGCTAACGTATTAATTCCTGTAATGGGAAATTCACACAACCACAAACATATTTTCTTCTTTTCACATCCAATATCTGGCACAAAAAAATTCACTATAATTGGATAGCCAAATAGTGAATGTTTTTGTTAACGGCGCGCGCGCCGGAGCTCGTTAGGCGCGCAGGAGTGACACTGTTCTGCGCAACACAATCGCACTAGAAAGCATGTTCAAGCTGCCAGTGTAGCTGCAGTCTTTTTAGTTGTGAATTATGAGTATTTCCACTTTCATCTCTGTGATGCACAAGTTTTGATCGGCAGAAAATCAGCATATTTTAATTTTGACCAGCTGGTCGCCGGTCATGGCCGATCATGTGAAAATCGGCTGATTCCGATCGGCAGCCGGCCAATCGGTGCATCTCTGGTTTTTACCTTAGTTTTTTGCCTTTTTGGTGGCAATCTTTCAATCATTCTTTAGTTGACATTCAAGGAATAAATTGCAAAAAACAAGCTGGAGGTTTTTATTTTAAATATTGAACTCAACACTTACCTCAACCAATACTAAAATGAAATAAATAATATAATGTAACAACAAAATAATAATAAAATATATCATAATTAGATGTAAGAAACCACTTAAGGTAACACCAAGGCAACTAACAATAATGAAAAAGCATTACCCTAATTGGTGCAAAGCCTGCATGCCCTATCAGAACATTTAATTCTGCGTGGCTTCCTGAAAAAAAAAAACTCCAGTGCCCTATCGTAAGGGAAGTCATTGCTGAAGCGGGATAAACGGGATAATGCAATAAGGCCGGTTCCTCGCATCAAGCTGCTACTGTATGCATCAAAATTGGTTTATAGCCTGACTCAGGGATGTCCGTTTCCTGTAAGCCAAGAAGGCTGTGATAAAGCTCATCACCAGCACGACGTAGGCTACCTTTTAAAATAAGGGGTCGGAAGGCGAATCGGGAAGGCTGCGTTATTTTTTAATTAGCCTAACAGGCCTACCTGCAGTCCGGGTATATGCGCACCGGCAGGCCTGTGGACACGCCCCTCTCTCTCTCTGGGTGCGCACGCGTGTGAACGAGAAGAAAGAGCACTATGAATGAATGGAACGATACACAACGGAATTATTTTTTTTTTCAAAATCATGAGTCTGATTGTGTGGCACTAGGAATCCATTGTGTGGCGCTGCGCCACACAGTGGTCTATGTATGGGAAACCCTGCTGTAACAGTAAAGAGAAACCATCCAAAGCCCTGGTGTGTGTGTGTGTGTGTGTGTGTTCTAACCTATTACCTGATCTGCAGTTTTAAGAGTTAGACTCGACCAAATTCAAAGCTTCTGCAGGAAATAAAGTTAAATCTTGATTAATCCATCCAATAAAACCTGAAGTATAAATTTAATTTAAAGAAATGAAACTGAAGGGAAACAAGTTGGATATGATGGGGGGGCGGAATCACATTGTGAATGAAAACAAACCGTAAGTGATTTCAACACTGTCGTAAAATTCCCCCAAAATATTTTACCACATTTGTGATGGTTAATGTGAGCCATACAAAAGAAAAATAGTGAAATGTTGGAATGAAATGAAATGATTCGCCACCGTTATTTATTTTGAGGTATTTGATTGCCATTTCTCCGATTTTGATAAATTCAGAGTCGAATAATAAGCTCTAATTAGATATTAGAACGTGCAGGGATGAAAGTCTTCCGGATTTACCCGGAAATCCGGATATTTGACAAAACTCTTAAATCTCCAGTTTTCCAAATGGAGAAATTTATTTTTCGGATTTTTCACGTTCCTAGACGCAGCGTAATACTTCGCATCGTCCTTGCATGGGCGCAGTCCTTAAATAGCCCAAACATAGTTCACTGATTTAAAGACGGGTGTTCTTTGTTAACGGCGCACACGCGCGCCCAAGGCGCACCTTCAGGTGCATGTGCTAAGGCGCGCAGGACTGACACCGTTCTGCGCAACACAATCGCACTAGAAAGCCTGTTCAAGCTGCCAGTGTAGCTGCAGTCTTTTTAGTTGCGAATTACAAGTATTCCCTCATGTTAATAATTCACCATGTCAAGACAAGCAAAACTTTTCTCCTTCTTTTGACGTGAAGAGGTAAACAATTTTGGAACCCTGGAAACTCTGCCCTAATGTAATACGAGTCCCAAACCACATCACTGTACTACGTAGTCTATGAAAATGGTCCCCCATGCAAGATTGATCATTGGCTGTAACGTCTAAAATCAAGCTTCAACGTTTTGCCCAAAATGGAAATAACAAACAGCGATATGATAAAGTAAATAAATAGCCTCCAAACCTCAGCTCCAAAATGGCTGCACAAAATCATCTTCAGTTTAATTTGTATCTGCAGTGTAGCTCCATTCCTGGATGCTGCTTTCGTGGCGCCTCAGAAGTGCTAATACGCAAGTTGTAATAACGGCGTTTCCCTATTTGCAACAAACTAGCTGACTGTTAGTGAGAACACTAATGATCACCTCCTCAAAACCGTGATTAGTTTTATCAGTGGTATAGTCACCACTTCTTCCCTGTTAATTCCCAACCAACAACTACGTTGAGTGTCCCGAGACGGGAAATCGTCATTACTTGCAAATTGCCACTTTCAAGGCACCAAGAACGCAGGATAATAACGTCATTACCTACGGCTGTACGATCGACTTGTGAAGTAGAGAAATAAACCTGGACTTCATGGACTCCTCCACGAAGCTTCACTGATTATGGGTCTGTCTCAGAAACTGGGTGCTGTGGGGGTCCCCCACTAAATATACTCAGTCAATAAACTATACGGTTTTGAATGGTGATGTTGGTTTTAATTTTAAATAAAATGATGAAAGAAATAATACAGATAAAACAATCTTTGTGAATATTCTATTCAGAATTTGGCCAAAATTCTGCAAATTTGTGGAAAAATGGCGGCTTGATCTGGGACATGATAAATGGTTGACTACGTCGCATTCCCTTAAAAAGGTTGTAGTCCACTGAAAAGTCTACAGTTATCACTAATTGTATTTTAAGTTGTAACTTTATACACCTAAGGATTGGTGCGCTCACAGAATAATCATAACCGGAATAAAACGTCATGCAAAATATTTGATCACCGTTGTAACTCCATTTTCCACATACCCAAAACCAATACGATCGTTTTTTTTTTTTTATCTAAACAGAGAGCCTCAGGGTCAAGGTAGCCTGGCTAACGCGACTTCAAAGCTCTCCGAGCAGTTGGTCTGGCCAAGCTATTAAGCCAAACCGTTTCCCAGAGCCCGTGGTTGACCCGCCTCCCTGAAATGCCTCAGTTTGCTACTGGTCGAAGCCAGAAAAGGCTGTGACGAAGCTTAAACCAATCACATCACTCTTTCCTCTGACACATGTGATGCGACGGGGCTAACTGGTAGATTAAACTCTTACCCAAGCCGGTCGGGAGCAAGGCGAAAACGTCCTTCCTTTCAATAAATACCTCCAGGGCTGCTCTTTGCTCCGTTTTCAAGGAGAACTTCCCGTTGAATGCTTTCAATACAGCATCTACCGCTGTGTTAAAGGCTTGCCGCTGCTCCATGTTCGTGATGTGAATGAAGCGTTTCCGGCATAGATTCTGTAAACAATCTATGGCTTCCGGTCGCAGTTCTACTACGTCACTGCCTTGAACACGCCTCTACCCAGGGCCGTTGGAGATGCTCAAAGTTGATTGGTTCCCGATTTTTCGGGAGCTTGGAAATGCTGTAGATAGCCTGCCTGGCCAGACTAAGCTCGGAACAGGCCCTCGTGTTGCGTCACGCTTAGGATGGGCGGGCCCAGGCAAGGGTCACGGTCACTACCTCACCAAAAGTAGGATCTTAAAATCACTACGCCATATAAAAATTTACAACCCCGATTCCAAAAAAGTTGGGACAAAGTACAAATTGTAAATAAAAACGGAATGCAATAACTTGCAAATCTCAAACTGATATTGTATTCACAATAGAACATAGACAACATATCAAATGTCAAAAGTGAGACATTTTGAAATTTCATGACAGCAACACATCTCAAAAAAGTTGGGACAGGGGCAATAAGAGGCTGGAAAAGTTAAAGATACAAAAAAGGAACAGCTGGAGGACCAAACTGCAACTCATTAGGTCAATTGGCAATAGGTCATTAACATGACTGGGTATAAAAAGAGCATCTTGGAGTGGCAGCGGCTCTCAGAAGTAAAGATGGGAAGAGGATCACCAATCCCCCTAATTCTGCGCCGACAAATAGTGGAGCAATATCAGAAAGGAGTTCGACAGTGTAAAATTGCAAAGAGTTTGAACATATCATCATGTACAGTGCATAATATCATCAAAAGATTCAGAGAATCTGGAAGAAGCTCTGTGCGTAAGGGTCAAGGCCGGAAAACCATACTGGGTGCCCGTGATCTTCGGGCCCTTAGACGGCACTGCATCACATACAGGCATGCTTCTGTATTGGAAATCACAAAATGGGCTCAGGAATATTTCCAGAGAACATTATCTGTGAACACAATTCACCGTGCCATCCGCCGTTGCCAGCTAAAACTCTGTAGTTCAAAGAAGAAGCCGTATCTAAACATGATCCAGAAGCGCAGACGTCTTCTCTGGGCCAAGGCTCATTTAAAATGGACTGTGGCAAAGTGGAAAACTGTTCTGTGGTCAGACGAATCAAAATTTGAAGTTCTTTATGGAAATCAGGGACGCCGTGTCATTCAGACTAAAGAGGAGAAGGACGACCCAAGTTATCAGCGCTCAGTTCAGAAGCCTGCATCTCTGATGGTATAGGGTTGCATTAGTGCATGTGGCATGGCCAGCTTACACATCTGGAAAGACACCATCAATGCTGAAAGGTCTATCCAGGTTCTAGAGCAACATATGCTCCCATCCAGACGACGTCTCTTTCAGGGAAGACCTTGCATTTTCCAACACGACAATGCCAAACCACATACTGCATCAATTACAGCATCATGGCTGCGTAGAAGAAGGGTCCGGGTACTGAACTGGCCAGCCTGCAGTCCAGATCTTTCACCCATAGAAAACATTTGGCGCATCATAAAACGGAAGATACGACAAAAAAAGACCTAAGACAGTTGAGCAACTAGAATCCTACATTAGACAAGAATGGGTTAACATTCCTATCCCTAAACTTGAGCAACTTGTCTCCTCAGTCCCCAGACGTTTACAGACTGTTGTAAAGAGAAAAGGGGATGTCTCACAGTGGTAAACATGGCCTTGTCCCAACTTTTTTGAGATGTGTTGTTGTCCTGAAATTTAAAATCACCTAATTTTTCTCTTTAAATGATAAATTTTCTCAGTTTAAACATTTGATATGTCATCTATGTTCTATTCTGAATAAAATATGGAATTTTGAAACTTCCACATCATTGCATTCTGTTTTTATTTACAATTTGTACTTTGTCCCAACTTTTTTTGGAATCGGGGTTGTAGTTATAAATCTGCAATTTTGTTTTTTAAAACGAAAGCTGAACGTTAGGTATAGAATATGTTTCTTACAGAATGTTACAATGGTAGCTGGTCTTGTATGAGTTTCTGAGCTATAAAATGAGTTGTGGTCTATTTTTTACCGTAGCGTGTTATTTGTGTGCGGGGAAGGACACACATTAACAATTTGCATGTGTAGAATGGAATTTTCCACTCCAACAGTTAGAAGTTGATCGTGCTTCCATTTGCGGTCTTTCTGTTACGCGGGTGATCTGTTCGGACGTTATCGCTGAAAAGGTGAGTTTTGACAGTTTTTATTTTGTTTTAGTCTTGCAGTATAAGGCAATAGAATGTTTTTTTTCATATTTCGTAGTGTTTGCGTATTTTTGGCCAATATTTTGCAGCCATGGTCAATTTAGATCGAACTTTTGATAGAATCTACGGCCAGTCACTTTGCCCCGCCCCCGCCTCGCGCTCCGTCCGGCGCGGTAGTGATGTCCCGTTGCTCGCATGCCGCAGCAGAGACCCGCGCGACCTTCAGCCGGTACAGTCGCTGTTCTTTTACCACCGCCGTTATTCTCATCTTTCCGGTGTGTTCTTGATTTTTCCATTGTGTCCTATTTCGCCATATCAAATACCCAAAATGTATCATATTATTCATATTTAAGTGAATAATCAATTCAGTCATCATAACTTGGCATTTTTAACCCAAGCAATCAAAAAGAGGAAATTTATTCAATATTTTCACTCGTCTGTGAAGGAGGAGCTTTAATTCTTCATGCTGTAGTTATTTTATATGGAAATCAATTTTACAAAAGCATTTGAATTGTAATCAAAAAGATTTTCCACAGTGGAGGCCAGATAAAGCAAGATACTATCTTTATTCTTATTAAACATGACAAAAGAAACATTGAGTGTTAGGGAAATGCAAAAAAAAAAAAGTAAAATTAGAAAATTTATTTTTTGACCATAATGTCCCAAATGGGAGAGCAGTTTCTGAGACGGACCCTTATACGTATTCACCACTCAAGCGGTGTGTGTACGTGCACATGAACCAGTGTTATGTCAAGCTGAAGTTGCCACAGTCAGTCACGATTTTAACACGGTGGAACAAACGTCAGAAAAAAAAGCCGTGTCCAGACGGTCCTGATGTAATAATGGCATAAGTGCGGTCAGTCTACAAGCAGCAAAAAAGCTGCACTGTGTTTAAAATGGTGTGATTGTTAAAGCACACGGCTCTCGCTCCGAGACTGTCTCCGCTCAGCAGGTTTTATTTGTGGAAAGTTTTTTGCTGCAGGTTACGCTTGGCCATCCTCTAATGGTATTTTGCCAAATCCTCTGTTTAAAAAAAAAAAAGTACAGGTAATGTTATGGCTTGACAGAGGTTTTGAGTAACTCGAACATCATGGCGTGGCATTACGCAGACTGAAGCAGGATTCTGTCCTTAATAAGTTAGTCTTGAATGGTTTCTTCTGAAAGCGGGAGTGTGACGCTGTGGTTCGACACACTGAGCGCAGTTCGAGTATCCGAGTCACGTGTTTAATAGTGCACTGATGAATTCCTCATTACTCGCACTAAAAGGACACGATGTCTGTGTAGCCGCAGTGTTTTCATAAGCGGTCACTCCCAGGAACTTGCTGTGCGCAGTGTTTCGTCTGTCTAGAGGTTTGCTTATCTAGCTAGTTATGGTAGTACAGATGCTAGCTATTGATTATGAAAAATCTGTACTTTTTAAATATACAGAAATTAGAGGTCGACCGATCTATCGGCCGGCCGATTTAATCAGCCGATTTTTGCCATTTTTTAATGAATCAGCATCGGCCGATTTTCTTATTTGGTCGCACCGATTTAAAGTCAGGCACGACAGCTACGTAGAACGCGGCATGCTAAAAGACCCAAGCCAACAAACGTTTCAGGAGTCAGCAGAGAGAGCCTACAGGTAAGGCTTCAATTCTTACATTTCAATGTCCTAAAGTCGTATATTTGCTCTCATGATAGTTGTAATCTGTGATGTGTTGCTTCATTTAGCAAAAGGAAAAACGAATAGCATTTCAACTGCATCGGAGTTGTAGAATTCCTCTCGAAACGAAACGTTGCGATGCGTAGCCTTGTGGCCGCGAGTGCGTCGGGAATGCGTCGACTATGTAAGCCCCCTTAACGCTGGTGACCGCTATGTTCCGATCTAAACTGTAGTAACGGACAATCTAAGTGAAAAGTTAACAAAAAGAGGACACAAAACTAACCTGTGAACGTATTATAACATTGCCATCCCATGTCCATTCGTTTTCGCGATGTATACATGTTTGATTTGATTGTGAACCAGAGACCGATGCTAGACCTCTGCAGTTCCTATTTCCGGTTTCCTGCACAGCATGCTGGGAGACGGAGTTTTATATTGTTGAAACGGAAACGTGTGAAAGTTCAAGGCGTGGAAGTTCCACAGTGAAACTGTATAACTTGAACATGTATTTTGCCGTTTTGAAGTAACTATCTGAAGTTGTCACATCATGGAAGTCTTCTTGCACTCTGTTAGTCTATTGATTATTCATTTTAATATGTTTAAGTCATTAATTTGTTAATTCTGAAATTTTCAATAAATCGTGTTAAGTTTATAAGTGTTGTGCGTCCTCTTACTAGTATGATATTTTAGCATGCCAATTAAGGACAATACGAAAGCATATCGGCCCAAAAAAATCGGCAGCTCATATCGGCCATCGGCTGACTCTGACGTCTAAATATCGGCATCGGCTTTAGAAAAACCCATATCGGTCGACCTCTAACAGAAATGTCACATTTGGCTTTAACTTCCGTTATCCTCATTTCCTCATGTATTGAAATTGGTTGATTTTTCATATCACAGGTTTATATTGGTGCATTTCTTCTAATATGTTGTTTCCATAGCAACAGCATACAAAGACTCTCGTATAGCGGATGTCACATCATACAAAATGGCTTTTTAAAAAGTGATACTTTTCTCCTTTGTTAAAAAGATCATTGCTAGAGAGAGAGAGAGAGAGAGAGAGAGAGAGAGAGAGATGTAACCTTTTTATGGAAGGAGTCTCCAGTGTCGGTATCGACTTCAACAGTTTCGTGCCATGGGAGAAATGATGAACTTGGAGAGATGACTGGAACTAACTTGATTCACGGACATTCTCCATCCATCCATCCTTTTTGGCGCATCACTACAGTGACGTGGCCGCTCTGACCGCTTCAGCCATCAAAGTCTCCAGGGAACATTACAGGGAGTGCAGAATTATTAGGCAAATGAGTATGTTGACCACATTACCCTCTCTATGCATGTTGGCCTACTCCAAGCTGCATAGGCTTGAAAGCCTCCTACCAATTAAGCATACCAGGTGATGTGCATCTCTGTAATGAAAAGGGGTGTGGTCTAATGACATCAACACCCTATATCAGGTGTGCAAAATTATTAGGCAACTTCCTTTCCTTTGGCAAAATGGGTCAGAAGAGGGATTTGACGGACTCAGAAAAGTCAAAAATAGTGACATGTATTGCAAAGGGATGGAGCACTCTTAAAATTCGAACAATCGAACAATCAAGCGCTTCATTCAAAATAGTCAACAGGGTCGCAAGAAGCGCGTTGAAAAAAAAAAAGGCGCAAACTAACTGCCCGTGAACTGAGGAAAGTCAAGCATGAAGCTGCCAAGATGCCACTCGCAACCAGTTTTGTCATATTTCAGAGCTGCAACATCACTGGAGTGTCAAAAAGCACAAGGTGTGCAATACTCAGGGACACGGCCAAGGTAACAAAGGCTGAAAAACGACCACCACTGAACAAGACACACAAGATGAAACGTCAAGACTGGGCCAAGAAGTATCACAAGACTGATTTTTCTAAGGTCTTATGGACAGATGAAATGAGAGTGAGTCTTGATGGGCCAGATGGATGGGCTCGTGGCTGGATCAGCAAAGGGCAGAGAGCTCCAGTCCGACTCAGACGCCAGCAAGGTGGAGGTGGGGTACTGGTATGGGCTGGTATCATCAAAGATGAGCTTGTGGGACCTTTTCGGGTTGAGGATGGCGTCAAGCTCAACTCCCAGTCCTATTGTCAGTTTTTGGAAGACACCTTCAAGCAGTGGTACAGGAAGAAGTCAGCATCCTTCAAGAAAAACATGATTTTCATGCAGGACAATGCTCCATCACACGCATCCAAGTACTCCACAGCATGGCTGGCCAGAAAGGGTCTAAAGGAAGAAAGATTAATGACGTGGCCTCCTTGTTCACCTGATCTGAACCCCATAGAAAACCTGTGGTCCCTCATCAAATGTGAGATCTACAAGGAGGGGAAACAGTACACATCTCTGAACAGTGTCTGGGAGGCTGTGGTTGCTGCTGCATGCAATGTAGATCGCAAACAGATCAAAACACTGACCGAATCCATGGATGGCAGGCTTTTGAGTGTCCTTGTAAAGAAAGGCGGCTATATTAGTCACTGATTTGTTTTTGGTTTTTTTTTGAATGCCAGCAATGTATATTAGTGAATGTTGAGTTGTTATATTGGTTTCCCTGGTGAAAATAAATGAGTGAAATGGGTATATGTTTGTTTTTTGTTAAGTTGCCTAATAATTATGCACAGTTATAGTCACCTGCACACACAGATATCCTCCTAAGATAGCTAAAACTAAGAAAGCCCTACTCCAACTTCCAAAAATACTCAGTTTTGATATTTATGAGTCTTTTGGGTTCATCAAGAACATAGTTGTTTTTCAATAATAAAACTAATCCTCAAAAATACAACTTGCCTAATAATTCTGCACTCCCTGTACAGTCGTGGTTTCCCGTTGCCTTCTACTGGATTATTATAGAGATTTTCTCCTCTCAACCATTCACACCTATGGACAATTTTTAGAGCCACCAGTTAGCCTAACCTGCATGTCCTTCGACTGTGGAAGAAACCAGAGGAAACCCACACAGGCACAGGGGAGAACATGCAAACTCGTGGATGTTCTACAACATTTAAAGCTAATTATAAACTGAATAAAATGCAAAAAATTTGTTAAATTAACAATTGGGTTGGTTGGTAAGTCGCTGTGGTATAAGGCGAATGAAATGTCACCAGAGGTGCAAAATAAATTAACTTCAGTATGGGAAGTTATGCCGCTTATGTCCGGCTGCATCACACCACCATGTCATTGATTGATTGATTACTTTCCTATAACAGACCGTCCCTGAATGATTTATTCCTGACTTGAAGGAGAACTGAAGGCAAAAATTTTTTAAATCAAAATTCTATTTCTCATTTTATTAAATATCGGAATGCATTTTTGATCGCTATTTTGTCGCTGCTGTAGCAAGTTCTGAGTGTTTGAAATATGCTCTGTAATATCAGTCCATATGTCAAAGCGACGGCCGTAAACGAGATGCGTTGAGACCTGTTCGACACATCGTCGGAAGGAAGTAAAACGTACAGCGGAAATCAAAGTGACCGACATCTGCCAACGTCGTCAAAAGACGCGCGCGCGCCCTCTTTTGGAATGCTGATGTAATCAAGCCGGAAGTTTTGTTTGTTTGATAGCAATCAGGGAAGTTTGAAAAAAGTCGGCAGTAATCGTCATTTAAACTCGTTTTTGTGCAATACTTTGTTTGGAAAACAGTTTTCAAAATGGCGGCGCTGACCCTTCATGTTTCGAAGTCGCATGAAGGTCGCGCGGATAAGCGACGCCCGCCGTGGACCAAACGAACTAAATTCAACACGGCTAAAAACCGAACAGACCGATAAGTATAATATTTAATTGCGATTAGTTGCCAATACGGGTCACGATATAAGGTTACTAAAACCGAAAACGTAATTGAATCACACGTTAATTAAGAAATAAAGCCAGTTTAAAAATGACTTCAGTTCTTCTTTAATGAGATCTAAATGATTAGAATTAATTTGTACTGTCTAGAAAACTTGGAGACAAAGCTACTGTATGTTAGTTAATTGTATCCCCCCCAGTATTTGGTCTGTTATTTGACCAGAATTTGACAGATTGCTTGCTTTTTTTAATATTTATAAAACCTAAATTTAAATGCAAAGACTAAAAATGCACAAATATTCCATCAGCCTAACAGGATTGTTCACGAGGAAGGAGTAACTGTGTGTGTGAAGGATGCCAATGAGATCTCTGCTCAAGGTGAACTCTGCACTCTGGGAAAGAGATGCAGCTGTGGAGAGAGATGGAGAGGAACAATGCCAGGTTGTAAGTAATAGAGAGAGGGAGGGGGGAGCGGATCTCTACACCGTTATCTGATCAATTAATCATTCAGCGAGTGCTCCTGGACAGGCCCTGTGCTCATCAGCGTCTGGGTCAGAATGAGATTAAAGCCTGGTTAGATGACCCTGACCTTGAAGGATGGAGAGACTGGACCATCTTACTTACTCACTGCAAAGAGGAAATAAAGAAACGTCCCAGTGACAGATTATAAAAATATCTTCCACGTTGAGTCGGAACGTACGCATGCTAATTCATATCAATACTAGCGAATAGAACGTGAAAAATTTTATAGTCAAGACCCTGCTGAAAAAAAACCTCATTCGTTATTCAGAACTTTAGCTGGTGGTCTACTAAAGCTCAGTTGACAAAGCGTTTGTACCAGTGGCGGCTGCTGGTTCTTAAAACAGGGGAAGCCCATTTTACGCATTCATCGTAAAACCTGTAGGCCGGATATCAAAGCATAGAAAGGTGTGCCCCATTAGCACAGTGAACTAGACAACCCTACCTAGTGGCAGAAAGTATTTTTGCTTGTACATTTCATGTTATAGTCTGGCTTGCCAGGCTAGTGCCTCATATCCTTAATCAAAAATATCAAACATCCAAAAATCACTGGCTATTCAATGAAGAGCCTTGAACATCATACCCTGATATGCAACACAGAGTCTTTAACACAACACCCAGCTGTGCAACACATCCTTGAACATCTTCTGCAACACAGTCTGGAAATTCATAACCAGGTAGGCTATGCAACACACAGAACCTTGAAGATTATACCCAGGTATAACCTATAACACAGAGCCCACCATTCTCTTAACATTACTGAACAATACACACTTCAGATTCATGAACATGAACACTATTTATACACAAATTCTGCCCTCCGCTCCTTTTCCAGAAAATGGTCTGTGACCCTGTCATACCAGCTGGTTGTGCTTTCCAGAGACTTCACCAATTTCTGTTAGCAGCTAGCACTGCAGATCCCAATAAGGCTCAAGCTAGCCTACAACCAGATTGAACTACAAATGAAATAAACGAGTGAATTCACGAATGATCAAACTGATAGAATGGATGAAAGTTAACGGAGCACAACGAGTAATATTTACATTTATTTACAGAGTAATGTACAGAGACATCAATGAGAAGAACCGTTTATATGAAAAGAAATTCGGACAGCACTTTGGCACACGACTACACTTTCTCGACATCCGCTGGGGACTGACTGATCATACTTCTGTGTTCCTCGCTGAAGTACCGCCCTCCTCATGTCTTTCAAACACTACTTCCAATAATCCTTTATCAGCCTGGCTTCTTGTCCCTCCCACTGTCTCATTAGTCCCAGAGAAGCCCGGCTTCCCTGGAAGTGACGATTTTGTTGATTTTTTAACCAATAACAACTAGTCGAAATTGGCTGTTCAGAGCCGTCTCGTAGACTGCAACGGATACCCGGCTGCGAGTCAGTGTTGCCAGATACTGCTGACGTTTTCCATCCCAAAATATGTTCAAAACCTGCCAAAATGCACTTAAAACCGCCCAATCTGGCAACGCTGCTGCCAGTCCATAGAGCCCATTGAAATAAGAAAGGTTACAGCCTGGCAGCAAAGGTGATTCTCGTAGCGAACTGCAAGTTCGTCAGACATCACTCAAATAAGTTACAGGATAGTTATGAACATAATATATGCCCAAGATTGTATTTATGTTATGCAAGTTATTGTTTTAATGAGAATTCAACGTCGTAGACGCCGCAGTTTGGGGAGAGAATTTTAGGGGAAGCTCGGCTTCCCTTGTTGTCTCTGAGAAATCGCCCCTGGTTTGTACGGAGAAGCTGCATTGCTCGCATGAAAAATGCCTTACGCTTGTGTTGTTTTAGGTTGTTCGAATCGATCAAATTGTAAAACTGATAAAAGTTTCTTCAGGGTTCCCCGTGAACTAATAAAAAAGGGTGAACGAACACAGGATTTCACAAAAAGACGTCGAGAAAGGTGGCTTTTGAACCTCTCACTGAAATCGAAGGGAGCCGAGTCGAAGCATGCTCGAGTTTTGCAGTGATCACTTGGTGAAAGGTTTAGATTCCCCTCTCAGCTCTGTCCTTAGTGTTTTCAAAGTACTTTTCTTGCAATGTGCTGCTATTTTATGGTACTTTTTTTTTTTAAAGTCACGAAGCGCTAAAGTCCCCAGCTGTTTCTTTGTTTACTCCTCACAAAGTCCATATGCAGGAAGGTCTCGACAAAATTCTTCCCCAGCCGTACAGTTACAATGCGCCGTGATCACTTCTCCGTCTTGTTTAACTAAGATCCAGGTCTTTAAAGGGGTTTCAGCGAGCTCACTGCAGTCCACAGCTGGGAGCACAGGCATCACCCACAGCGAACCAAGGCCTGGAGGGAACCGACGCCCAAAACTGGGTCTGGAGCTACACCACCACCGGCGGACAAAACACTCAAACACACAGGAAAAAATAAATAAATAAAATAAAACAAAAAAAAAGCTCCGGTGAGAAGCGGCAGCCAAAATGCGCACGACGTACTCTCAACCGGAAACGAAAAAAAATAGCAAAAATCTATCAAGTTTAAAGACGCTATAAAGCATTAAACATTAAGCATTGATCACACTTAAAACTTGAAAAATAAACACTTTATTTAATTAACAGGGTGTTTTTAAAAAAGTAATGTTATTTGAGATGTAAATATCCCAGAAACTAGAGTCTCGGCAAATGAACCTGAACAGGCTTAATGTTGAGCAATATAAGATTTATTCCTCAAAATTTGAATGAGAAATTCAAAGGTATGTGGATTCCATGAACGATTTCACAAATTTTCAATATGTGCGCTGCCTGAGACACGACGCGCGCGCTCACACAGAGAGAGACGGCCTTCCTCTCTGAACTGTCTGCGCCGTGTCCAAATCTGCATCGCAGTTGGTGCATGTTTAGAGAATTCTCTCTCTCAGAAATGCACGCTGCAGTCTTGTTCGACTGTGTTGGAGCTTAACTCTAACACACACACAACGCCTTTTCTTCTCCAGTGAATGGCATTTCTATACCTAAAAAGATAAAAACAAATATTTAAAGATGAAAATTTTGACCTGTTTCCACACATGCTGTTAAAATTTGAGGTCAGTTGAACAAGAATTGGCAAAGTTATTAGATTGTGAAATGATATACTTTTTTTTTTTTTTTGAAACACCCTGTATTGTGGAACATATCATGGTGGGGGTGGATGGGTTTGTTTTTGTTTGTTTGTTTGTTTGTTTGTTTATTTTAAAATATATTTAAGTGTCTCTGCCTTCGGTATCGGCAAATAATTTAATTGCTTCCCCGCCACTAACACATCACGATACTTTCTTCAACCTCATCCAATAATTGCTTATTTTTTTTCGTGGTTCAGTTTCCATCAAATCCTGCGCTCTGATTGGCTGGCGAGTGGGTCTGTATCCTACAATACAGACCCCGGTTACGGACCTCTGGTGACTCGTTTGTTCACAACAAAAAACATTGGTAGCATTTTTTTTTTTTTGTCAACCTTTTTTTTTTTTTTTAAATAAGATTTATAAGTATCAAAAATCTTGTAAATTTTTGCCAGCATTTCTCAGTATAATAGCATTAATTTTACAGCATGGATAGCGATAACGACAGTGTTCACAGCGAAAGCAAGTTTTACTACCCTGAGGAAGAAGAAATAAAATAAAACATTTCAGGAGAAAGCTAAAAACCTCTAACTATTGCTAACGCCGAGCAAAAACATGGCTGAATCCTGAATGACTCCTATTTGTATAAATAGGGGACTACATAGGCGGCAAAATGTAGTTTTTTTTTTTTTTTTTCCTGCCATGGAAGTGCACTTGTATACCGAGGAGGAAGCCATTTGCATTACAGCCATGAATGAGGATTCAAAATGGTGGCTCGGCTCGGTTTTCCCTTTCGGGCGCTCTCGTTTTCTGTTAGAATTTGGTAAAGAAAAAAATAAATATATTATTTGCCAGCTTAAGGTCGGTCCGTATGGTGAAATACCGTGACCTCGGCCTTGAATACTGACCTCGGCCCAGAGGGCCTCGCTCAGTACTTTCAAGAACTCGGTCACGGTATTTCACCATACGGACCTCCCAGCTGGTAAATTTTTTTTTTTTTTTTTTTTTTTTTAAATGAAGTTTATTTGACATGGACAGTACACATTAATAAACATAAAATGTAAATGTGCCAGAATTGGCCAAAATGGCTATTTTACGTCTGTTGTCCATGGGCCAGATGCATATTAAAAGAATCAATATACATACATTATGGTAAAAATAATAGGTAAAAACATGTATGTGTGTTCCAGATGTTATTTTATAGTTTTGATGTCTTCGGTATTGTTCTACAATGTAGAAAATACAAAATGCAGAAAAACATATGAACGAGTAGGGGTGTACAAACTTTTCTGACCGGTGTACTGTGTGTATATACTGTATAGATGTATCTCCTTAAAAATGACTACCGAATGGCTTAAGTAACAGATCACACAGACTGTTGGATTTGAATATACATGTCCAGAGAAATGTTTACCACTAAAAGGAAAAAAAATGCATTACAGTAATAAAGAAGTGCTGCTTGACAAACTGGAGTATCAGGATGAGAATATCTTTATATATCGTGTGCTGGTTGGTTGAACACTTAACTGCTACTGTCCACCTCAGCGTTTGTAGCAAGCCATGTGTTCACATCCTTTCACTGATCAGACCAGAGCTGCAAATGAAGGTCTGTGAAAACTCGTTCCTTTCTCAACGAGCAGCCAAATATTTGTTGTTCCAAGTGGTTGGTTCAAACCGCTGAAATTTCTCCTCCAGACCGCCGTGCAGCATGTGCACAGGTGCTGTTGGTGTTTTATCAGCATGTCTTTTTTTTTTTTTTTAAATCCAAATTATAATTCTGATTTTATTACCCAACTGATATCAGTCAGACTCTGATTGATTTGATTAAAAACTCGAAACCCTTCCGCTGTCTGTCTGCATACTCTTGCTTTTATCGACCCCCATTTTATTTATTTTAGTTTCTCTCGCTTTCCTCTTCACTTTGTCTCTCACTCCTTCATTCTCTCTCACGCTCTTGCTGCCTGCTAAGATGCGTAATTAATGTTCAGTCAGGGGTGAAGCATTCGCATGCTGGCTCTGAATACAGAGGTGATGTAATGAGCTAAAAGCAGCGGTGCCATATTCACGACTCTGGTCTTGAACACTAATGAGCCTGGAGAAGCGTACTGGTATAATGTCTCGAACGTACACACACGTTGACGCGTCTCGCATTTGTTCCATCTGATTCCAGTTATTCTGTTCTCAACGCTTTCTATCCATCCATCCATCCATTTTGTGTGTTCCGTGACGACCATTTTGTTTCTCTTTGCTGCAGGTTCCATCATCCCATCCTGAGTCGTCTGGAGAGTGGGTTCCAGGTGGAGGTGGACGTTTTGGCGCAGCTGCTGCGCTGCCAGGCTCAGATCTCAGAGTGGCACTTCCTGCCTTCGCTGCTCAACTTGCACGGAGCTCACGCCAAACTGCAGACGTGGGCTCATGTGTTTGAGCGCCAGCGCGAGACCCGCAAGCACCTGTTCGGCGGCCAGTCCCAGAAGGCCGTGCAGCCGCCGCACTTGTATTCATGGTTGCAGCGTCTCCAGGGGGCGCTTTTGTCCAAGTTCAGCTTCTATTTTCATGAAGCGCTGAGTCGGCAAGCCCCGCCCTCTGAGATGAAGGCGCTGACCGCTCGCACCTCGCCTGATTACTTTGGAAAGATCTCAGCCTTCGTGCGAAAGCATGACGCCACCAACGTTTCACTGGTGTTTGATAACCGTGGCATGGAGAGCTTCCAGGGCCACGGGTACCACCATCCACATTCGTATCGAGAGGCTCCCAAAGGCGTGGACCAGTTCCCTGCTGTGGTCTCGGTTCCAGGTGGCGAGCGGCCGTTAAACCACTGGCCCAACGTCATCATGATCATGAGCGACCGTGCCAACGAGCTCAACACACTCGACAAGGTGACGTACTTTTACGACGACAAGGTCCAGAGTACGTACTTCATGACGAGACCAGAGCCTCACTTCACGCTTGTTGTGATCTTCGATGGCAAGAAAGCAGAGAAGGATTCGCACATCGTGGGCTTTCTGCACGAGATTTCTGGCTCGCTGAGGAACTCCAAACCCTTCAGCACACTCAAGCCAGGCTCCAAAGGCTGAACGTGATCATGTGACCTACTTCATATCTAACGTTCATTAACCACGGCTTTAAGTTAGAACATCTCATCTATCTGATTAAACAATTTCTATGAATCATTGTGCTGCTGAAACTTTTAGTATTATCATTTTAATCTTGAAGAAACACCAGAGGTCCAGTAGCCAGTTTTCTTTTGATCTTGTGACCAATCAGACCACAGGTTTTTTTTTTTTTAATGTATATATTTTTAGTAATTTATTTTTTTTCCACTCCTGCTGCTATGAAACAATTACAGTTCACCTTATTTTTTTTTAATATGCAATGAATAACATTTTTAAGAGCTGGTTAATTTAATTTTTTTTGACCATTTACAAAAATAAAATTTGGATAACTTTAATCTCTTTGCGACATTGATTTACAATCACTTTTATTCATTACGAGTTTATAAAGCACTGGGAGGATTTCACTGTTCATGTGCTCGTAAATGAACGATAGCTTTAAAGGCGCCGTTAACGATTAAGTCTGAATACTTTTGGACGTCTTTTTGGTGAAGTTCGCCTCACATTCCTGCAGCTTAAATTAAAAAAAAAAAATCTGCTTGGAACAAAAATGCTATTCTTTGGAAAGTGGGGGGAGGAATGATGTGGACCACCACCATCCAACCAGTCGGCACAAAGAAAAGTTTCTACTGGTCAGTTCAGGAAGTTGTTCGAGCTGAGAGAATGACTTTGGAGTGAACAAACGCATTACTGGCTTTATTGGTTTGAAGTTTGAGCTTCAGAACGTCCCAGCTTTAGCTAATTTCTGACTGCACCTTAATGTTTTGGGTAAGCAGCTGTTTTTTGTGGAACATAAAACAAATTGAAGTTGCTGTTATTCTTGATTTGTGGCTTTAAATAATGTGAAATAACATTTTACAGGAATTAAAGAACTTGTGAACTCCTTGTGCCTTTTTTTTTTTTCCTCCTCTCATCTACCGTATATGAATCGACACTTGATGTGTGAATAAACTGGAATGTTAAACTGTCCTGCTGTTATTTGTCTCTTTCTAAAGCCTTTTCTAATGAAAACTAAACCTCTTGTTTACAATCATGGTCAGCTCGGTGGTGTAGTGGTTAGCACTGTCGCCTCACAGCAAGAAGGTTCTGGGTTCGAACCCAGCAACTGATGGGGGGGTGGGGGGCTTTGTGTGGAATTTGCATGTTCTCTGTGTCTGTGTGGGTTTCCTCTGGATGCTCCGGTTTCCCCCAAAGACGTGGTTAGGTTTACATGGGGCAGCCTTGGGCTGAAGTGCCCTTGAACAAGGCACCTAACCCACAACTGGGCGCTGTAGCACAGCTGCCCACTGCTCTGGGTATATCTGTGTGCTCTCTGCTTCAGATGGGTTAAATGCAGAGGTTAAATTTCACTGTGTGCTTAAAGGAGATCTGCAGAACCATGGCCTGCCTCACTTTTTGTTTATAAATGCCTTGAGATCTCAAGAATGGTATAGGAATAGTTTTAAGTGTTAACAATAAATCTAGGGGCGGCACGGTGGTGTAGTGGTTAGCGCTGTCGCCTCACAGCAAGAAGGTCCGGGTTCGAGCCCCGTGGCCGACGAGGGCCTTTCTGTGTGGAGTTTGCATGTTCTCCCCGTGTCCGCGTGGGTTTCCTCCGGGTGCTCCGGTTTCCCCCACAGTCCAAAGACATGCAGGTTAGGTTAACTGGTGACTCTAAATTGAGCGTAGGTGTAAATGTGAGTGTGAATGGTTGTCTGTGTCTATGTGTCAGCCCTGTGATGACCTGGCGACTTGTCCAGGGTGTACCCCGCCTTTCGCCCGTAGTCAGCTGGGATAGGCTCCAGCTTGCCTGCGACCCTGTAGAACAGGATAAAGCGGCTAGAGATAATGAGAATATAGTGATTTTTACAAGTAAAATGATTCATATAGGTAGCGGTCTGAGTGAATGACCTTGACATCTGTGATGTCAGCGCAGGAAGTCTATCAGTCTCGTCACCATTTCCGCTATACTAAAACACACAGCTGACTGCGACTCCGATCCTCCATTTTGAGCTAATTTATCACCATGCCATGTAGATGTGTTGCTGGATGGTGCAGTAACACGACGGAAGGTGGATTTATGTTGCATTCACGGCCCAAGAATGCTCAAACTGCAAAGATTTGGACGCATTTTGCGAGAAATTCATGGGCACGTTTTACTGAGGACTCGGACGAAACCTCTGATCTGTTGAGGAGCGTTGGCTATAAGCCCATATTGAAAGAGGGTGCAGCACCAACAATTTAAAGGAAAAGAAAACAAGAAAAGGAAAGTAAGTTCAGTTGCACCAGTTCTTCCGGAGTGTGAGCCGAGCAGTAATGGCGGAGTACTCGGTATGGAGAAAATGGAGAATGAGTGGACCAGCTGTCTGATTTCTCCACTGGATATGCTTGCCTCAGCAGCAATATCTCGCCCTTACGTGGAAGAAGTAAATGAACGGAGAACTGAAAGTCAGATTGTTTCAAAACAATCGGCTACAAGATCGGCCTTCAAGAAGCGAGAACACAGGTAAGATGCGACTCTCATTTGGTTACATCACACCACTCGTTTACCTGCATTTAGATGAATACACGTAACTTGTGTTTAAGTTAGCGGTATAAGATTATTTAATTTGCTTCAGAATGTGATTGTCTCAGTTCATCTGATTATTTAATTAGCCTTTTAAGTTTTTTCAGTGAAAATGCATGCATGTACATGGATGTTGCATAAGTTATAACACCCATCCTGTTTTAATGAGTCACATGAGACTGTCAGTTCAGTTCCATCCAGTTCTCTAGACGGCTTTGTTCTCTGGTTTTATTTCGTAAGGTGGGAGCCTCTGTGGCTGACGTGTTACTATCAGATTCACTTTCCGATGGTTCGAACTGATACGGTTCTATGTGTATAGCAGTAGCATGTACACACACACTAATTTCAGGACTATCACAGTCAGATGTATTACTGTCTGAGGAATCTGAAGAATCTCCAATAAATCTGAATGAAGAGGCCATTGCAACCACTCTCGCCTGCTGAGTCTGGCTTTAGTCTATAACTGTCAAAGGCCTCGGCCTTAAAACCGGTTACCGCTGTGACGTCACGCACCCGGGGCTGGCTGGCTCACTGGGGCAGCTCGAATGCCAATTTTGCGGTCGATTTGAACTCTCAAAAAAAATTTTTTTTTTTATTTTTTATTCCCATTTATGCAGCATACAAGAGTCAAGGATGGAGATACTATCCACTCAGAAATGTATTGACAAAGGCTTCTTGGCTTGGGTTGGTCCAATGAGCTCTAGGAGCTCTTAACAGCTACACTCTAATTATACATACACAGTGCTGAGCGTAAATGAGTGCACCCCCTTTGAAAAGTAACATTTTAAACAATCTCTCAATGAACACAATTTCCAAAATGTTGACGAGACAAAGTTTAATATAACATCTGTTTAACTTATAACGTGAAAGTAAGGTTAATAATATAACTTAGATTACACATTTTTTCAGTTTTACTCAAATTAGGGTGGTGCAAAAATGAGTACACCCCACAACACAAACTACTACATCTAGTACTTTGTATGGCCTCCATGATTTTTAATGACAGCACCAAGTCTTCTAGGCATGGAATGAACAAGTTGGCGACATTTTACATCAATCTTTTTCCATTCTTCAACAACGACCTCTTTTAGTGACTGGATGCTGGATGGAGAGTGATGCTCAACTTGTCTCTTCAGAATTCCCCATAGGTGTTCGATTGGGTTCAGATCAGGAGACGGACTTGGCCACTGAATCATTTTCACCCTGTTCTTCTTCAGAAACCCAACAGCGACCTTAGATGTGTGTTTAGTCATGTTGGAAAAGTGCACGACGACCAAGGGCACGGAGTGATGCTAGCATCTTCTCTTTCAGTATCGAGCAATACGTCTGTGAATTCATGATGCCATCAATGAAATGCAGCTCCCCGACACCAGCAGCACTCATGCAGCCCCACATAAGGACACTGCCACCACCATGTTTCACTGTAGGCACCAGGCATTTTTCTTTGTATTCCTCACCTTTGCGACGCCATGCAGTTTTGAAGCCATCAGTTCCAAAAACATTTATCTTGGTCTCATCACTCCAGAGTATAGAGTCCCAGTAGTCTTCATCTTTGTCACCATGGGCCCTGGCAAACTCTAGGCGGGCTTTTTTGTGCCTGGGCTTTAGGAGAGGCTTCTTTCGTGGACGACATCCATGCATGCCATTCCTCTGCAGTGTACGCCATATTGTGTCACGGGAAATAGTCACCCCAGTTTGGCTTTCTACTTCTTTAGATAACTGCAGTGAACTTGCATGCCGATTTTCTTCAACCCTTCTCATCAGAAGACGCTCCTGTCGAGGTGTTAACTTCCGTAGACGACCTGGACGTCTCTGTGAGATGGTTGCAGTTCCATCTTTCTTAAATTTTTGTACCACTTTTGCTACAGTATTCTGACTGATAAGTAAAGCTTTGCTGATCTTCTTGTAGCCTTCACCTTTGTGGTGGAAAGAAATTATTTTCTTTGGGGAATTCTGAAGAGACAAGTTGAGCATCACTCTCCATCCAGCATCCAGTCACTAAAAGAGGTCATTGTTGAAGAATGGAAAAAGATCGATGTTGCAAAATGTCGCCAACTTGTTCATTCCATGCCTAGAAGACTTGGTGCTGTCATTAAAAATCATGGAGGCCATACAAAGTACTAGATGTAGTAGTTTTTGTTGTGGGGTGCACTCATTTTTGCACCACCCTAATTTGAGTAAAACTGAAAAATGTGTAATCTAAGTTCTATTATTAACCTTACTTTCACGTTATAAGGTAAATAGATGTTATATTAAACTTGTCAACATTTTGGAAATTGTGTTCATTGAGAGATTGTTTAAAATGTTACTTTTCAAAGGGGGTGCACTCATTTACGTTCAGCACTGTAAGTGACTTATGGCCCTTTTCCACTACCCTTTTTCAGCTCACTTCAGTCCGACACGGCTCGCGTTTCGACTATCTAAGAACAGTACGACTCAGCTCGCTTCAGCCCTGCTCAGCCCCCAAAACTCGCACGGTTTTGGAGTGGGGCTGAAGCGAGCCAAACCGAGCCGAGTGAGGCTGGGGGCGTGAGCAGACACTCCCCTGTGCACTGATTGGTGAGGAGGAGTGTCCTCACATGCCCACACACGCCCCGCGAGCACGCTGGGATCTGTAAACACCGTAAAACCGGAAGAAGGACAATTACGAATTACGAGAATTTCTGAAGCCTTATGCGCCTCGCCTCATCTATACGCTCTTGCCAGTATCTGTTGGCGTTGTAGGTGACAACAAGCCACAGCACCAAGACCAGCAACACTAACGACTCCATGTCCTCCATGTTTATTGTTTACTCTCCGGGTCGTGAGACTACTGCTTAAAAGATCACTGATGTCACTGTTTGCGCCGCCGAACGGCATCACCTGACGTCCACCCACTTTCGCTAACTCCACCCAATGTGTCCACCCACTTCCAGCCAGCACGGTTCAGCGCGGTTGTAGTCGAAATGCAACTCCAACAGCCCCACTCAGCTGAACTCAGCCGCGTTGGTAGTGGAAAAGTGGCATTACAGTGTATGGTGTGTTTTTACCTGGTAAAATAACCAGTGAGCCTGGATCAAAGGTGCAATCTCATTTTGTTCTGAATGAACCCTTAAAGCATCCGATGGAGTCTGGTCTTGAGCTGTTTTGCGTATTGATTTGGACTCGTCTCAATCATGAATTGGTCTCACTAAATATAGCCTTGGACTTGAGTTTTTAAAATAATGTTTGTGCTGTTAATTCCCTGCTCCAGAAAACAGCCTTGCGCAATGAAAAATCGAAGCCAACTCGTTGAAGTCCTGGCCTCAAAAAAAGATTTGATGGTTTTCATTTACGGTCTTGACTCAGTCTTGATTTAATCTGGACTCAATCTTGACTTGATTTAATCTGACTCAAGCTTGAGTGTTATACTGTTTATATTGTTTTTTTTTCAATTATTCTGTTTTTATTTATTGCATTGCCAGTTTGCACCGTGGGTCAGAGAGGACTGATATTTCATCTGTGCTGTATGTCGAGCATGTATAGCATATTTGACAATAAAGTTGACTTGACTTGGCCTCAACCATCTTAAGATTTGGTCTTAACTCGAGCTCAGCTAGTCCTGGCTTTGGACTACTTGTCTTGGGTTTGACAGTTGTGGACTACAGCTCTCAAATCATACCATCTGAAATGGAATTTTGAAGTGAAGTTGAACTTCATGGTTTGCAAAAGTGCAATAAAAAATCTGAACCTGAATATGCTGCAGTGCGTGGGAGGGGCTGAGGTGAGAGTTGAGAGATTTTGTGTTGCGCGCGCCTGCAATTTCTTTTGTAGGCAAGTGACCTGGATGTTATATTGAAAGCGAATTTTAAAACAAAAAGTGAATTAAAGAAGAAGAAACCTTTATTTGAGACGACAGTGCTAACCACTAACCCACGGTGAGACTGAATTCTTTTTTATTCTGAAATTGATGATTGATTTGATTCAGTTTCAGAAGGTACAAGTATGATACATACAATGGGGCAAAAAAGTATTTAGTCAGCCACCAATTGTGCAAGTTCTCCCACTTTAAAAGATGAGAGAGGCCTGTAATTTTCATCATAGGTACACTTCAACTATGAGAGACAGAATGGGGGGAAAGAATCCAGGAAATCACATTGTAGGATTTTTAATGAATTAATTGGTAAATTCCTCGGTAAAATAAGTATTTGGTCACCTACAAACAAGCAAGATTTCTGGCTCTCACAGACCTGTAACAACTTCTTTAAGAGGCTCCTCTGTCCTCCACTCGTTACCTGTATTAATGGCACCTGTTTGAACTCGTTATCAGTATAAAAGACACCTGTCCACAACCTCAAACAGTCACACTCCAAATTCCACTATGGCCAAGACCAAAGAGCTGTCAAAGGACACCAGAAACAAAATTGTAGACCTGCACCAGGCTGGGAAGACTGAATCTGCAATAGGTAAGCAGCTTGGTGTGAAGAAATCAACTGTGGGAGCAATTATTAGAAAATGGAAGACATACAAGACCACTGATAATCTCCCTCGATCTGGGGCTCCACGCAAGATCTCACCGTGTGGGGTCAAAATGATCACAAGAACGGTGAGCAAAAATCCCAGAACCACACGGGGGGACCTAGTGAATGACCTGCAGAGAGCTGGGACCAAAGTAACAAAGGCTACCATCAGTAACACACTACGCCGCCAGGGACTCAAATCCTGCAGTGCCAGACGTGCCCCCCTGCTTAAGCCAGTACATGTCCAGGCCCGTCTGAAGTTTGCTAGAGAGCATTTGGATGATCCAGAAGAGGATTGGGAGAATGTCATATGGTCAGATGAAACCAAAATAGAACTTTTTGGTAAAAACTCAACTTGTCGTGTTTGGAGGAGAAAGAATGCTGAGTTGCATCCAAAGAACACCATACCTACTGTGAAGCATGGGGGTGGAAACATCATGCTTTGGGGCTGTTTTTCTGCAAAGGGACCAGGACGACTGATCCGTGTAAAGGAAAGAATGAATGGGGCCATGTATCGTGAGAATTTGAGTGAAAACCTCCTTCTATCAGCAAGGGCATTGAAGATGAAACGTGGCTGGGTCTTTCAGCATGACAATGATCCCAAACACACCGCCCGGGCAACAAAGGAGTGGCTTCGTAAGAAGCATTTCAAGGTCCTGGAGTGGCCTAGCCAGTCTCCAGATCTCAACCCCATAGAAAATCTTTGGACGGAGTTGAAAGTCCGTGTTGCCCAGCGACAGCCCCAAAACATCACTGCTCTAGAGGAGATCTGCATGGAGGAATGGGCCAAAATACCAGCAACAGTGTGTGAAAACCTTGTGAAGACTTACAGAAAACGTTTGACGTCTGTCATTGCCAACAAAGGGTATATAACAAAGTATTGAGATGAACTTTTGTTATTGACCAAATACTTATTTTCCACCATAATTTGCAAATAAATTCTTTAAAAATCCTACAATGTGATTTCCTGGATTCTTTCCCCCCATTTTTTTTTCTCATAGTTGAGGTATACCTATGATGAAAATTACAGGCCTCTCTCATCTTTTTAAGTGGGAGAACTTGCACAATTGGTGACTGACTAAATACTTTTTTGCCATAGGCGGTTTTAAACAGGGGCCGGGGGGGCCAGTGCCCCTGTAAAATTGCTCCTGGCCCCTGTTGTGGCCCCTGTGCTGAACAGATAATAAGCTTTATTAATTTCGACGTGTGCTGGCTCGAAGATCGGAACTGACATGACGGAGTGTTCTACACGGACTCCTTAAAGCGCTACACGCACACTGTTACCTGCAGCAGAAAGACCAGCAGCAGTGCGAATTGTAAACTTCGGACGTGAGAGTTAACAGCTGCAGCCCTGCAAGGACTAGGCTACTGCAAAGAAGCAAAGGGAAGGAAAATTATTCAACTTTGTAACGTCAGTGTTTGCACATATCCGTGTTTTACTGTTGTTGTTCACTACAATAATAAATCCGTTTTATTGCGCTTTCTTAAAAGTGCGTTGCACAGCAATAAGTAGCCTAACTTAATATTTTTGGGAAATGGGTAAAATAACCGACAGTGTTTAACCTTCTTGTAAAACTCAAATGGCCTTGTGATATGTAGAGGCTACATTCCTCTCCGTTTACTTTTTAGTATAGGCCTACTGTAGGCTGTCATCATGAAAAGGAGCAAGAAGGACATTGTCCTTTTTTGCCCCTGTTGGCAAAAAGCAACATAGAGTAAGGAAGATGAAGATTATGAAAGAGGAGAGAGAGCCAGAGGTGGAGAGAGAGCCAGAGGTGATGGTTGGAGAGGTGGAAAGTGAGGCATCCGAAAGGCAATCTGAGAGTGAGGATGAAGACATTCAGGATCAGATTGAGGGACAGAATGAGGGACAACCCAACGAGTCATTGGGACAACCAGATTCACCATGCATATCAAGTACAGCACCATCAGGTTTGTGATGAACAAATGCGTGTGTGTGAGCAGTGTTGGCCTACAATTCATATAGCCTACCCTGAAAGTGTGAAGTCTGAATAATAATTAATAAATATAAAATAAAAATAATAGATATAATAATAAATTAATAAATGAATAATGATAAATAAATGTTGTTCTCAGTAGCACGCTCATATTTACTGTATTCATCTTTCTCCAGATATCAGCAAGTGCTTGGACGACACTCCAGTGCAGCCACGTCTGAAGAAAAGGTTCATTGTATGCAAAAATAGAAATCTTATTTTACAAAAAAGAGAAACATGGTTTTAAGATTTATTGAGCACAATTTATTTTATGTTTAGGCTATTGAGACAATGTTTATCTCATTGTATTTATGCTCAATGTATTTTGTTTTGGTTTTAAATAAACAAAACATTTTGAATGCTTAAATATTGCCATGTTTTGCCCATATGTGCCCCCCTGAAAAAACACTGGCCCCACCTAGGCCCCCCTAGTAATTTTGGTCTAGAACCGCCACTGTTTTTTGCCCCACTGTATTCAACCCAATACATTGAAACTGAGCTTTGTATTTGCATTCAAAATGACTCTGACTCCTAATACACGAGTTAAAAATAAAGATAAGAACATGAGATATTATTATTAGTGTGCCTCTGCCACTTAAAATATTTGTGTTTTGCATGCTCTGAGGACTCGGCAATTAGGTAAGAAGTGTAAACAGGTGTGTTGGAGCAGATGGCTGTGATCAGGGAGGATGGAAGTGGAGAGACAAACAAACAAGACACTCTGTCCACGTGTAATACTCAACAAGTCCCGCCTCCTTAATAAAAAGAACCAATCATCTTGTCCGTAAAGACGCTAGTGTAAAACAACTGGCCTATCAGAATCTCACACCGACCAACACACTAGGTTCTGTTTGTTGGAAAGAAACGCGCAGTAGCAGGGAAACCCTGAAAAATACTTTTTAAAAACAAAATGTTTAATTTTTTTTTCTTCCAGATTTAATAGTCATTTCAAATAAGTTTTAAACGGCATTCTGTTGAGCCGTTTCTCCTCGTTCAAGCAGATAAGACGAGGAGTCTGACTGAAAATAACTGCCTCAGGATTGTCAAAATGGCGGCCGAATTGATAGACTTTATAATAAAGTATTTGCTTTGATGTTCCAATCCACTTTCTGCCTATTTATGCTAAACATCAATCTCAAAGCTCTGTATATCCCAATTACTGATCTGATCCTGACAGTAAATGAGATCTTCCTGCCTTTGTTATGTTTGGTGTTGTCTGTGTGATTAATATAGCTCTTCGACATGCTTCTCTTTGCCAAGACAAAAACAAAAATCTTGGTTTACTCAGAGAGGAAAAAAAAAAAAAAAGCTTTTAGGCAGTCAGGAAACACCACAAGAACATCTTTGGTCAGATAGGAGAGAGGGGAAGCCATGGCCTATTGGTTTGAGACCAAAAGGTCAATGGTTTGATTCCCCTGGACCAGCAGGAATGGCTGAGCAAGGCACCTAACCCCCAACTGCTCCCCAGGCTGCTCTGGGTATGTTGTATGTCGCTCTGGATAAGAGCATCTGCTAAATTCAAGTCAAGTTTATTTCTATAGCGCTTTTAACAATAAACATTGTCGCAAAGCAGCTTTACAGAATTTGAACGACTTAAAATATGAGCTAATTTTATCCCTAATCTATCCCCAGTGAGCAAGCCTGTGGCGACAGGGGCAAGGAAAAACTCCCTCAGATGACATGAGGAAGAAACCTCGAGAGGAACCAGACTCAAAGGGAACCCATCCTCATTTGGGCAACAACAGACATGACGACTATAACATTAACAGTCCTAACATAAAGTCAGCTTCGTTGATGCTATAAACCCCCCACCAACGGAAACCCGAGCGCAAAACTGCCCATGACAACTGCAGTCCCCAGCCACAAATGCACCATTGCAAGAGTCCAGAGCGTCCTCCAGGCGCGACCCCCAACTAAATGACATTCTTCGTCCCAAGTCAACACGGGGAGAACATGCTGCAAACTCCACACAGAAAGGCCCCCACTGGCCACAAACCTAGAGCCTTCTTGCTGTGAGGCAGCAGTGCTCACCACTACACCACCATGCTGCCCCTAAATGCCATTAATGTAATGTAATTAAAAGAGAAAGTTGCACTGCACTGATAGGGCGTAACTGCTCGTAGTTTTTGAGGTCATGTTCAGAGCACGGATACGGAAACACAACAGATGGAAAAGTCCAATCCAGTACAGATGTAGCACTGTAAGCTAATGTATTGGTCTGATGCTGATTGATCCATCACGTGGAAGCCAGGTACAGTAACAAGCTGACATTGACCTAATGTCTATTTTGTGTGGTTATGTTGGCCCCTTCCTATTATGCTAATGTTCAGCCAACATTGTCACTTTTTTTTCCCCCCAACAACCCTGCCAGTGTTGACAAAGTGGATTTAAAAGGAGGCTTATAGTTCGTTAGAACTGGTGGTCCAACATTGGCAGCCAACATTGACCCAGTGAAACGACACATGATCTAATGTTCACTAGGGGGATTTAAAGATGGCTGCCCTGGTGGCTAAACAGACAAAATTACATTGGGCTAATCAATTGAAAAGAGGACATCTCAATGTCAGTTTGCTACTTTGGAAAGTACTTAAGCAATAGTACATTGTTTCTATACTCAAGTACCATTGCAAGGAATTGTACTGTATTCGTTACGAGTATAACTTCAGACAAAAACTTGTATGCTTACTCCATTCCTCCTTACTTTTTTTTGACCTGACAAGTGCAATCATTACAAATCAAGATTTTTTTTTTTCCTTTTCCAAACTACCAGGTTCTATTAATTGACTATTTGCGATTATTAAAAATTCAGATGTATGCCCATGCAATCCGTACAACAACCAATAATTTTTATTATCTATTGGCCTCAGTTGCTGTTCATTCAGCAAAATTAAACTTGAGCTTTAACCTCGTATCTTTTCAGACGAATCGAGTTGTATGAATAGTTATGAATATCCCAAACATGAGCCAACGTTGGAAATGATACCACGAGCCAACTTTGAATTCCAGTTCAAAACAATTTTTACTTTTAAATCCTGGCATACATCTAAATGTGGACACGGTGATTCAAGTACAGTTTTGACCAGCTATGTCCGACTCTTAAGTCATACTTTAACAGTATAATTGTTCTGTACTTTTTCCTCTATTGCAGGCGCTCAAAGGACTTAAAGCATATATGCATGTACACTACCGTTCAAAAGTTTGGGGTCACCCAGACAATTTTGTGTTTTCCATGAAAAGTCACACTTTTATTTACCACCATAAGTTGTAAAATGAATAGAAAATATAGTCAAGACATTTTTCTGGCCATTTTGAGCATTTAATCGACCCCACAAATGTGATGCTCCAGAAACTCAATCTGCTCAAAGGAAGGTCCGTTTTATAGCTTCTCTATGGCCAAGTTTACATTAGACCGTATCTGTCTCGTTTTCTTCGCGGATGCACTGTCCGTTCACATTAAAACGCCAGGAAACGGGAATCCGCCAGGGCCCACGTATTCAACCCAGTTCGTGTCTGGTCCGGTGCTGCGTAAACATTGCGGATACGCAGTGCTGAGCTCTAGCCGACGTCGCCATTGGACAACGTCACTGTGACATCCACCTTCCTGATTCGCTGGCGTTGGTCATGTGATGCGACTGCTGAAAAACGGCGCGGACTTCCGCCTTGTATCACCTTTCATTAAAAAGAGTATAAAAGTATGAAAATACTGATGCAAATACTGCCCATTGTGTAGTTATGATTGTCTTTAGGCTTGCCCTCCTTCCACTTGCAAGTGGTGAGTGACTTGCGCATGCCCGATATGCACTGGGATCTCACACACAGCGGCTCAGTCCCGAATCACTGCTCGTGCGCTTCACTCGCGCGCTCTGTGAGTTGCGCAGGGCCGGAGTGCGCACCCTCCAGAGGGCACTTGCTGTTCAGGGCAGAGTGATTTGGAGCGCAGGATGCCTGCGGAGCCGAGCCACTGAGGAGAAATTTACACATTACACATTTCAACTTGCGTGCCGTCTTAGTCATGTGATTAGTGTATCCGTGTATTGGCGTTGCTGTGTGCACGCGAATCGTTTTAAAAACGTTAATCTGCTGATACGGTCTAATGTAAACCCCACCTAAAGAGCTCAACTGTTTTCAGCTGTGCTAACATGATTGTACAAGGGTTTTCTGATCATCCATTAGCCTTCTGAGGCAATGAGCAAACACATTGTACCATTAGAACACTGGAGTGAGAGTTGCTGGAAATGGGCCTCTATACACCTATGGAGATATTGCACCAAAAACCAGACATTTGCAGCTAGAATAGTCATTTACCACATTAGCAATGTATAGAGTGGATTTCTGATTAGTTTAAAGTGATCTTCATTGAAAAGAACAGTGCTTTTCTTTCAAAAATAAGGACATTTCAAAGTGACCCCAAACTTTTGAACGGTAGTGTACATTTACATCAGAACAAAGATACCAAACACTAGAATGAGGCGTATGAACTTACTTTATTTCGAAGACATTCAGTTTTTGACACCTTGTTAAAATGCACTGCAACATGATATAATGCTACATGCCAAATACAGTCCTATACATGAAAGTGCAACGTCACAATGGGTTAAATGTACATACTAAAGATTCATTCAAAAGTGGTTACATGTTTGGAAAGAGCTCTATTCTTAACATTTCATTCTTGGAACGACGCTTCAGAGAAAGACAGGCACACGACGACATCTGTAGCAGAACAGGCTCCTCCTCTACACACACACACGTCCTGAAAGGCACTTTCGCGTGAACACACGGCGTGCATGTGTGTGTGGGTTTGAGGGACATAAAATGTGTGTCTCTGTACGCACACACGCCGTCACGCGAGAGAGCACCAGTAGAAACAAGGTTCTTTTTTTTTTTAAGAAAAAGAAAAATACAACAACAACAAAAATAAAAAAACCACCCACTTAAAGAATCAATAAATAAGTATAAAATATTGCAGGTAGAAAAAGAAAAAACATCAAAAAACAATCAGGAAAAAGTGAGAATTATCAGAATAATTATTTGTGCATAAAAAAGTGAAAACATGGCTGTTTGGTAGTCACATGACCTCTCTGCTGATGCAACTCCTCATTTTTAAGCATATCTATACATTTGGATCAATACCTATACACCTCTCTCTCTCTCTCACACACACACACACCTGGAAGTACAGGCTGAAAATCAGAATGGTGATTACTACACTCTTAGGAAAGAAGGTTAAATCTCGAACCCTTAAGAGTTCTCGGTTTTGTCCCTCTGTGGAACCCTTCATGTTCCCCTCCTAGAGAGAACCCCTTTAAGAAGCAAAGAACCATTTTTTCCCCCCCAAGAGTGTTGGTCTGCGTCTATCGGCAGCGGTGCCAGAATGGAAGTGTTACCACGGCAACCAAAGACAGGGCGTGGCCTGACATGCTCAGGCGCACCACGCCGGCTTCTTAACACCTTCCTCATCCTTTCCTTCACCAGTCCCAAGCGACTCCACAACAGAATCTTATTAAAGCTCATTAAAAGATACAAGCGCCCTCAGTACGCCTGGTCTCCGCCCCTCCCGCGGCATCCAATCGGGTTGTGTTTCCACGATGAACAGGAAGGTTTTGTGGTGATCAAGGCTTCATGTGGTATCAGAGTGAAGGAAAAAAAAAAAAGTGGAATATTCAGTTAAAGGAGCAATAAGCAACTCTTCGGTTTCGGTTCATCATCTTGTCGGATTCCTGTCCCTCTGATTGACATGACAATATTTACATTTACAAACAAAATATCATAATATATTTTATTTATTATAATATATTATATATTTCAACAGAACATTTTGCTTACTGCTCCTTTAATACATTCAGTCTTCTTTAAATCACCTGGACGTCTTTTGAAAGCAAGGCGCTACATTCACGATCAACACCTTACATGCGATATAATCCTTGTCCCATATGATGCACCTGTGTCACTTCCTTCAACTCAAGTAAATAACTTAAATATAAACAAAGAAAGCAGCATCAAATTGTAAGGATGGCCTCTTTTTGGCAGGAATTACTCTTCATAAGGCGTAGCAAATCAAAGCACTGATAATGCATTGCACTGACTCAAAAAAAAAAAAAAAAAAAAAAAAAAAAACACAACATGATGCTTCCCAAAGCCAGACTCCCAAAAAACATCTGCAATCTCGCTCTCCATCTCTCTCTCTGCCATCTCTGAATGTGTTCCTTATAAAAGTATCTACGCACACAGACACAGGTTACGTCCTAGTCATTTTTTTTTTTTTAAAGAGAATATGCACTCACGCACGCACACCACCCTGACGACACGGTAAATGATTATAATATTGTAGACTAACTCTAGTTGACTCTTCTTGCGTGGAAGCTATTCAATATTAACACAATCACCCTGTCTGACCCTTCGTAAGCGTAATTCAGTCCTCAGGCTTATTGCCGACCCTGTTTTTCCTCAGGTTGGACCCGTTCTAGGCTCACATGGTGCCCGATTTGTCATTAGGGAAGTTCTGGGGTGGAGTCGGGGGCTGTTGAGGGGGCTGAGCGCTGGTTTTTGGCAGGATGGCAGGTTTAGGGCGCAGGGCCGGGGGGCGGAGCGTCACGCCCATGCGGGGTGAGGGAAGTGGCTCGGGGCAGCGGCGAGACGAAGGGCCAGGTAAAGGTGGCAGGGGATTGTGGGGACTCAGTGGGCTTGGTGAATCTGATGGGCTGGACAAGGTGGAGGGGGTGGAGCCTGACGGAATGGAGGGGCTGCTCTTCATCTGGTCCAGAGTGTCAAGCACCAGGTCCGGCTTCCCGCTCTGTCGCTCCAGCTCACGCAGCTCATTCAAGGCCAGGCTCATGGTCTCCTCAATATCCTGCACGTAAAAGAACACAAAAGTTCTGGCACCCTTCATGGCTAAAGCAGCACCATTAAATGTACAGTGGTGCTTGAAAGTTTGTGAACCCTTTAGAATTTTCTATATTTCTGCATAAATATGACCTAAAATATCATCAGATTTTCACACAAGTCTGAAAAGTAGATAAAGAGAACCCAGTTAAACAAATGAGACAAAAATATTATACTTGGTCATTTATTTATTGAGGAAAATGACCCAATATTACATATCTGTGAGTGGCAAAAGTATGTGAACCTTTGCTTTCAGTATCTGGTGTGAGCCCCTTGTGCAGCAATAACTGCAACTAAACGTTTGCGGTAACTGTTGATCAGTCCTGCACACCGGCTTGGAGGAATTTTAGCCCATTCCTCCATACAGAACAGCTTCAACTCTGGGATGTTGGTGGGGTTCCTCACATGAACTGCTCGCTTCAGGTCCTTCCACAACATTTGGATTGGATTAAGGTCAGGACTTTGACTTGGCCATTCCAAAACATTAACTTTATTCTTCTTTAACCATTCTTTGGTAGAATGACTTGTGTGCTTAGGGTCATTGTCTTGCTGCATGACCCACCTTCTCTTGAGATTCAGTTCATGGACAGATGTCCTGACATTTTCCTTTAGAATTCACTGGTATAATTCAGAATTCATTGTTCCATCAATGATGGCAAGCTGTCCTGGCCCAGATGCAGCAAAACAGGCCCAAACCATGATACTTCCACCACCATGTTTCACAGCTGGGATAAGGTTCTTATGCTGTAATGCAGTGGTTTCCTTTCTGCAAACATAACGCTTCTCATTTAAACCAAAATTCTATTTTGGTCTCATCCATCCACAGAACATTTTTCCAATAGCCTTCTGGCTTGTCCACATGATCTTTAGCAAACTACAGACAAGCAGCAATGGTCTTTTTGGAGAGCAGTGGCTTTATCCTTGCAACTCTGCCATGCAGACCACTGTTGTTCAGTGTTCTCCTGATGGTGGACTCATGAACATTAACATTAGCCAATGTGAGAGAGGCCTTCAGTTGCTTAGAAGTTACCCTGGGGTCCTTTGTGACCTCGCCGACTATTACACGCCTTGCTTTTGGAGTGATTGTTGTTGGTCGACCACTCCTGGGGAGGGTAACAATGGTCCTGAATTTCCTCCATTTGTACACAATCTGTCTGACTGTGGATTGGTGGAGTCCAAACACTTTAGAGATGGTTTTGTAACCTTTTCCAGCCTGATGAGCATCAACAACGCTTTTTCTGAGGTCCTCAGAAACCTCCTTTGTTCGTGCCATGATACATTTCCACAAACGTGTGTTGTGAAGATCAGACTTTGATAGATCCCTGTTCTTTAAATAAAACAGGGTGCCCACTCACACCTGATTGCCATCCCAATTGATTGAAAACACCTGACTCTAATTTCACCTTCAAATTAACTGCTAATCCGAGAGGTTCACATACTTTTGCCACTCAGAGATATGTAATATTGGATTATTTTCCGCAGTAGATAAATGACCAAGTATAATATTTTTGTCTCATTTGTTTAACTGGGTTCTCTTTATCTACTTTTAGGACTTGGGTGAAAATCTGATGATGTTTTAAGTCATATTTATTCAGAAATATAGAAAATTCTAAAGGGTTCACAAACTTTCAAGCACCACTGTATAAAATGCCCAAGTGGTGCACTGAGTGATATTTTGAGCTTAAAGCAAAGATTTCATCATCACATTCATTACAGACTACTGTCTAGGTTACTATTTTTCCACATTTTCAAAGAAAAAAAACTATATAAACGAGAAGTGCTGAGTTACAAGAATGACTGGTCAGAAGAAAGACTGGTCATTAATTTTCTATCACTGCAGCTCTGACACTCGTGCTGACTGTAATTTAAATCACAGCTTTAATGTTTATATGAACGTCTTCTCATCTGTTTCAAGAGTAACTGCACATTCACGCTGAAGGTTTCCGTCCGTTAGCGTTTTTGCCAAATTGAAATGAAAAGTGCCAAAAAAATGTCCCAAGAAAGCTTCATGCTTTGAATTGATGTGGCTATAAAGAGAAGATTTTATTACATTTAACAGAAATGATGAGTAACATCACCTACTGATATTAATGATAGTCAATGTCTATAATTTGCAAGGTACATTCAGGACTTTTTTGAATGATCATAGAATTTATGAAACATTGGGAAGCAAGAAAACCCATCTGTGGACATTAGATCTGCCAAGTTGCTTTAAAAATCGCAAGTTAACTTTAATTTATTAAAAAGAATCCATTAGTCGGAAATGAACACTGCGACAGACAGAGCAACATTAGCGAAAATGTTACATGATGTGTTCATACCACATGAACCAGGGAAGCTGGAATTTCTTACTTTCTTAAGAAGCAAAAAAAAAAGGAAGGCAATTTCTCATCCAGAGATCATGAGGTTGAATCCCAATGAACCGGGAACTCAAGAGAGCAAAACTGGCCTGTGCTCTCAGGTACCGTAGGTACTAGGGCTGCGTATCGAAATCGAAATCGCGATACGCAGAGCTACGATCCGTATCGCGATACAAGAAGGCAGAATCGCGGTACACCCTTTCAAACTTCTCCTCAGCCCAAAAACAGAGGCGCTTCCAAACTTCAATTTATGAATACTTTACTTTTTATTTAAATTACATTTTTTTAAAATATCTATTAGTAAGTCGTTTTTTCGCCGACCTGCGACAATCTTCTGCGAGTCATGCAACGTCCACACTCGCCACTGGCAGAGCATTCATTTCTTTTAAGCGGTCGCCATTCTGGTTGCGACGCGGGGAGCGAATCTGTAAACAAGCAGCTCATTGGCTGGCTAGGTGTGCCACGAGCCAATCACAATCACTTGACCGGAAAGGCATGCAGTGTTGCCAGATTGGGCGGGTTTAGGTGCTTTTTGGCTGGTTTTGAACATATTTTGGGGTGGAAAACGTTAGCAATATCTGGCAACACTGAAGGCATGTCTGCTTGGGCGGAAGCCTTCTGCGGCAGTTACATTTTGACACGCGAGCAACGTTTCACCATAAAAATTCCGTAATTTCCATCTGTTTTCCGCGATCACAGAAAATCATTGGCCCTATGAGAGTGAGACAGTGAGAGAGCCACCCCCCCCCAAAAAAAATCTTAACGGATTTACACGATTTGGAAAAATGACTTTCAGAACCGAAAAAAAACAGAGCTTCCGGCTCAACAGTATTATTTTGAGAAATAAAACAATCTTTGGATATACATTTGTTCATTTTTGCATACATATTACTCATTCTCTGCAGTGGTCTGAATTATTTGTTATTAAATAGTTAATGTAAGTAAGTAAATGTTAAGTCAAATTTACTACTTTAAAAAAACATTTTAAAAAAAATCGTGGGCGTATCGAATCGTGGGTCAAAAATCACGATATGAATCGAATCGTGAGTTGGGTGTATCGTTACAGCTCTAGTAGGTACACGTGGCATACACACACTGCCCTGTCAATTACAGCAACGGTAGCCAATCATGATCGTCTAGGAGCTCGACGGTGGATCGCGCTTTCCTCCGGGTGCGTTGTGTTACGTCCCTGCTGAACAGCATGAGCAGCAGTTTGAAAAGATGCACAATAACCTTCGCCCTCCCTGGTTAGTAGCGGTCATGTGACAGGGAGAGCTGTGTGGTGGGTGGGAACTGGCCATGAGTAAAGTTTGGAGAATATCGGGGGGAAAAATAAAAAAATATATATATATCAGTAAAACTTTAGATTCATTGGGCCTCATACAAGAACATTTTGTATTTTCCCCCCCCTTAAGCCTAGGTCACAACCGGACGTACGATTTTTTGGCCGTGCGATTTTTGGCGTTTCCCAAATCGCTGCGTTTTTTTTTTTTTGTTGTTCGTGGAGAAAGACGCGCGTTGGCCGCAAGTTAGTCTTGCAACCTGAAAAAAACGTAAGCGCCCGTAGAGTTTGACATGACAAAGAACCTCTGCAGCCAGTCTACGGCTCGAAAATCAGCACGTCACACGCGCGCCCTCCGTGCGTTTCTTGCGTTTTTTTGCACGTAGACCGGCCGTAGGAGCATGGCCGGCCGGTTGTGACCGAGGCTTTAAAAACACCCCACAGCACTCTGGATAAAACTTTCACACAGTCTTTTTTTTTTGGATTCTTATCTTAAATTCCTCTTAGCTTTTCTGTACAGTGGGCTCATTCAAGTGTGCCATGTCAGATTCAGGAAACGCCCTTAACTTGAGATAACCGTGCGTAAACATGATGGATGTTACCTGTATGTAATTCAGCACGTGGTCATGATAGCTGGAAATTAGCATAACTAATGCCCTGATGATACCATATAAGGCTACGTGTCCTCCCCCATATATCAGGAAGTGGCATCAGAGACTGTAGAGTAAATTTTAGTGTCATACAGTTTTGTAATTTTCCTTTTCACCGAGTGTCGCCTCTTCAAGGACTAACGACTTAGAACATTCTGCACCGAAACATGTTCATCTCATCATGCTCATTACGTGCGTAGCAGACGTGCGTATGAGCCAGCGATTAGAGAAGATCCAATCAGCTTTAGAGCTGATCACGCTCCCAGAGCATGATCAGAGTATGTAATGCAATAGATCTCATCTCGTCTCATCTCATTATCTGTAGCCGTTTTATCCTGTCCTTCAGGGTCGCAGGCAAGCTGGAGCCTATCCCAGCTGACTACGGGCGAAAGGCGGGGTACACCCTGGACAAGTCGCCAGGTCATCACAGGGCTGACACATAGACACAGACAGCCATTCACACTCACATTCACACCTACGCTCAATTTAGAGTCACCAGTTAACCTAACCTGCATGTCTTTGGGGGAAACTGTGGGGGAAACCGGAGCACCCGGAGGAAACCCACGCGGACACGGGGAGAACATGCAAACTCCGCACAGAAAGGCCCTCGCCGGCCACGGGGCTCGAACCCGGACCTTCTTGCTGTGAGGCGACAGCGCTAACCACTACACCACCGTGCCACCCGCCTTTGATTATAATATAAATATTATACAGAATAGTGTTGTGTGTATTTTGGTTGAACACTGCATCACTGACCTGTGCCATGGTGTGTGTGTTGAGTGTGCGTGTACGCTGTTCAGGGACACTGCAGTGCAGTGCGGATGGGGACTGGCGGATGGGTGGACTCTCCCGCTCCCTGTCTCTACGCAGAGACTCGTGACGGTTGATGCTGGAGCTCAGAGTGCCGTTGGTGGTGGTGTTGGACGAGTTGCTGCTGTTGTGTCCTGCACGGCGGCGCGTCGTTTCGGGGCTGTCCTGGTGTCCGCTGTGTCCACGCAGCAGCTCCCGTGGGCTGAAGTGGCCCGTCACGGTCACGGTAACCGGCGGCGAGCTGCGCTCCAGACCGTTGCCATGGCAATGACCAGGGGCACGGCGCAGGAGGGCCTCAGTCCTCTTCCTGTGACTGGATGTAGAGATAATAATAAGGGTGATGAATGAGTTAATAAAGAATGAGACGAATTTGCTCTGTGGGGGTCAGTAATTCGGTTTTGTGGGAAAGTTTCGCTGTCAAAGTGTCTAACAGTGTGAAACGTGTGACTCAGGCCTCGGTTCTAGTCAAGTGGAATGGAATTTCCTCAGTACAAGACCTCATATTCCTCACAGCTGCACTCTGATGAAGGAAAATAAAAAAAAAAAAAAGTCTCCGAGGGTGAGTATGTGTCTTTGAAGAACATGAGGGTTTCTCTTCCATTTCTGTTGTGAATTGAGAAATGAGTAAGCGTGTGCGCTCACCGGCTGATGAAGGTTTCTGGAATTCTGGGTTCAGTTGGGGAGGTCAGGGATCTCCTGGAGTTTACTTCATCTGTCGGAGTGCTGCTGTGTTCACTGTCTGCTTTCTGACTCAGCGTGTCTGACATGGCCTCCTCACTGAAACCACAACGATGCTGTTAGCTTAGCTTATCCATCATTAACACAGTCGGCCCTGAAATAACCCCTAAAATCAGTGGGACCGAAAGAAAATCATATTTAACAATTATTCGCTGAAGGTGAAGTGAATATCAGGAATTATTATACATACAGGACACATTTTCGATGAAAAAAAAAAAAATAAAAAACACGTGTTCTATTCCCTTCTAGCGGGTTTCATTCATTTGGTTTGATAGCATGCAATATTGTTAGCCTATTGCTTATGCTACATGTATTACAGTGGTGCTTGAAAGTTTGTGAACCCTTTAGAATTTTCGATATTTCTGCATAAATATGACCTAAAACATCATCAGATTTTCACACAAGTCCTAAAAGTAGATAAAGAGAAGCCAGTTAAACAAATGAGACAAAAATATTATACTTGGTCATTTATTTATTGAGGAAAATGATCCAATATTACATATCTGTGAGTGGCAAAAGTATGTGAACCTTTGCTTTCAGTATCTGGTGTGACCCCCTTGTGCAGCAATAACTGCAACTAAACGTTTGCGGTAACTGTTGATCAGTCCTGCACACTGGCTTGGAGGAATTTTAGCCCGTTCCTCCGTACAGAACAGCTTCAAATCTGGGATGTTGGTGGGTTTCCTCACATGAACTGCTCGCTTCAGGTCCTTCCACAACATTTCGATTGGATTAAGGTCAGGACTTTGACTTGGCCATTCCAAAACATTAACTTTATTCTTCTTTAACCATTCTTTGGTAGAACGACTTGTGTGCTTAGGGTCGTTGTCTTGCTGCATGACCCACCTTCTCTTGAGATTCAGTTCATGGACAGATGTCCTGACATTTTCCTTTAGAATTCACTGGTATAATTCAGAATTCATTGTTCCATCAATGATGGCAAGCCATCCTGGCCCAGATGCAACAAAACAGGCCCAAACCATGATACTACCACCACCATGTTTCACAGATGGGATAAGGTTCTTATGCTGGAATGCAGTGTTTTCCTTTCTCCAAACATGAGGCTTCTCATTTCAACCAAAATGTTCTATTTTGGTCTCATCCTTCACAAAACATTTTTCCAATAGCTGTCTGGCTTGTCCACGTGATATTTAGCAAACTGCAGATGAGCAGCAATGTTCTTTTTGGAGAGCAGTGGCTTTCTCCTTGCAAGCCTGCCATGCACACCATTGTTGTTCAGTGTTCTCCTGATGGTGGACTCATGAACATTAATATTAACCAACGTGAGAGAGGCCTTCAGTTGCTTAGAAGTTACCCTGAGGTCCTTTGTGACCTCGCCGACTATTACACGCCTTGCTCTTGGAGTGATCTTTGTTGGTTGACCACTCCTGGGGAGGGTAACAATGGTCTTAAATTTCCTGCATTTGTACACAATCTGTCTGACTGTGGATTGGTGGAGTCCAAACTCTTTAGAGATTGTTTTGTAACCTTTTCCAGCCTGATGAGCATCAACAATGCTGTTTCTGAGGTCCTCAGAAATCTCCTTTGTTCGTACTATTATACACTTCCAGAAACATGTGTTGTGAAGATCAGACTTTGATAGATCCCTGTTCTTTAAATAAAACAGGGTGCCCACTCACACCTGATTGTCATCCCATCGATTGAAATCACCTGACTCTAATTTCACCTTCAAATTAACTGCTGATCCTAGAGGTTCACATACTTTTGCCACTCACAGATATGTAATATTGGATCATTTTCCTCAATAAATAAATGACCAAGTATAATATATTTGTCTTATTTGTTTAACTGGGTTCTCTTTACCTACTTTTAGGACTTGTGTGAAAATCTGATGATGTTTTAGGTCATATTTATGCAGAAATATAGAAAATTCTAAAGGGTTCACAAACTTTCAAGCACCACTGTACGTCACTCTACCCAATGGAGAATGAGCGTTGAATATGGTTTACGATATTGCATGGTTGTCAAAACAACATGACATCACATGTTGGAGCTGATGTGAATATCCAACGAGAACGTTTTCTGCTGCGCATGTGGACAATCATTTCTGTGCTCACCGGGAAAGAGAAAGACGTGTTGAACACCCGAAAGGCTACCAAAACTTCATTAGGTATTCTTCATGCATATTTACAAGAGGAAAAACATACCAACGGACATCGAAAAACTGGAAAAGAGACGCATTGGAGATGTAAAACTTCCGTGCTAGTGAGCGACTGTGACAATTTGTAAAACAAACATGGCTACCAGATTTGCTTCATTAAATATGGAAGATTTTGAGAGAATTTTGGCTGTCAGGTCGCGCCGCTGTGTGTAGCTGTCGATATTGATTTTAAAAGTAACTCGGTAAATTACACAGAGAAATGAATACTTAAGTCTGAGTGAAAAATACTGTGGTGAGCGTGCAGCATGTAAGAAGAGTCTGGAGACAGAAATCTTAGTTTCTTGGTTGTTAGTCTGTGCTACTTGCTCTCGATAGCACTGGCTTGACTGCTTTATTAGCATGCGCTAACACTACTGACGAACGCTACACCAGCTGGAAGGTGACTGTACTGCTGCACTGACAATGCCAACTCGTGGGTAAGCTAGCGTTGGCGTTCAAGAATGCTGATATGAAGAGTGTATGTATAATAATAATAATAATAATAATAATATTGGCTGGCTTTTTTTCGTAGTCCATCAGATATATTCCATTCAGCTACTTGTCTTCGACTCGTTCAATATCATGCTCACTGAATGGAATATATCCGATACACCATGAAAAAAAAAGCCAGCCAATATTATTTAAATAATACCCCAGACGAAGTCGAGGTTATTATTCACCGAGCCGGAGGTGGATAAACTGTTTCATCATCAATGCACAGGTGATCATTTTAAAAAATTAATGTTAAAAAAAAATTTATTTCAAACTTAAAGTGGCATGCAAATGTAATAAAGGCGCGGCGCAGACTTGTGTCATTTATCGATGCCGACTCACATAAAATACTTTGTTCTGAAATCGATAAAATAAATCACAATTCCACCTTACCTTTAACCAAACTTCATAGCATCTTTAGTGCTTTTAGAAACAGCATTTTCTTTCATAATTTGTAATTCTTCCTCACTTCCAGTGATTAAGCGATTGGCCACCATTTTGCAGAGTCACTCGAGGTGATTATCGAGAAATAGTCCGAATCTCTCGACCAAACAACGCGCGATTTTCTACAAACACCTGCATACTTAAACTAAATACCAATAATTAATGATGAGCACTGCAGTAACTATACAGCTGGGTCTAATAATCCGAGTCGACCAAACACTGTAGATTGAAACAAATCAACAACTGTGTGAAATATTTTCTCTCACTCACTCTCTTATGCTTGGTGTATGAACCAAAACTATAAATCCACTGACATCTGGTTTACAACGATGGCCTCGGAGGTGTTATCAAGTAAACTTCGAGCTAAAGGAAATCGCTGTGCTCTGTGGTACAGGAAGCCGCACACGTTGGTTCTCCACTGGATTTATGGTGCAGTATCACTTTAAAGCTCTCAAGGTTTCGTTGAATAATTCCTGGAAGGGTTCAACTTGGGACATTTTATGATCAGAATATCCTGTACGAATCAAATTTTAGATGAAATTTTTTAAGGAGTGGGTACGCAATAGCTATGCATCATCAGCTACCCAAGAAAAATGTTTATCTAATTGAAATTCAGACTACAAAACATGCACTATATGGAAGTAGGGGTTAAATTCAGACATGGCTACTGTATTTGTGTAAATTTTTATATAAAACTGGTTTTGTGAATAGTACATTGATTGATGAGTCCAATCAATACACACATGCTATAACACACTATTAAAACTCTTAAGCCCAGGATAGAATACTGACCCAATCAGAATGGTGTAGTTTATGACTCTGCATGTAACGCTCCACCCAATTCACTATTCATTTCGATTCACGATACTGGCTTCATGATTAGATTTTCGCACAATATTTAAAAAAATAAATAAATAAATGAAGAAAATTATATTACTGAAAAAGCACAACATTTATTTTCCTATTTTTATCAACTTATTAATTTTGTTAAATAAAAAATTTTTCATTTTCTTAATAACCAACAATAATTATTTTACCTACATTTCTAAAGGTTAACTAAAACATTCCTTTTATTAAAAAATGAAGAAAAAAAGTTAAGACATCTGCCTTTTTTTAATAAACATTTATGAACATTTCTACTACCTTCATTTTTCCTTTCTGCTTCCCTTTTCTTTAGTTTTCAGCAGTCTGTACAAAGAGCTCTGATTTCTTGTTAAATTTACATGGAAAGTCAATCACACAGCAGCTCTTTCCCATTATAGATCTACTTGTGTGTTTTGGCAGCATTAGAGCTGTGTTACTTCCATCTAGAGTGAAGTCACATGCATGCCTGCTATTATATATTATTGCACCCTCTGCTGTTTAAACAACGCAACTGCAGCTAGGAAAAACAAAGATTACACAGCCCGGTAATAATCACGAGTCATTTTCTATTTCATGGATTTGAATAGTCATAAATTTGTATCGTTGCATGCCTATTTATGATCCTGAATTACCTGGGATTTACACTCCATGTCTTTTATGACTGATTTGTCAGATATTATGGTTGACACTACTGAAAAATAACATTGAAATCTTGCTCAGGGAACTACGAGGACATCATAACTAATGAAAAAAACAAAACAGATATTAGACTCAGACTTTTGTACCCTGCTATACGTAGTACCATCAGCAGATGTGTTGTGTAATCCTTCTGTAATGTGTGCGTGTTCAGCTCTGCACTCACTCCTGCAGTGTGATATACTGGTGTGGTATGAGTCCATCAGTGCCGTTACACCGTCCCTCCCACCAGTCCTCAGAAGCCCTTTGGAAGAGTAGCAGAGATGCTCCCTTCTTAAAGGTCAGCTCACGGCCTGAGCGCCCTACATAGTCAAACTTCGCTACGGCCTCCACCGGCTCACTCTCTGCAAGATGCACAGAGAAAGTAAACAGACTTAGTTTAGAACCTATCAACAAAGTATGGAGCAAGTTTGCCAAGAGACAGCTCGATACTTTTCAATACAACCCCGATTCCAAAAAAGTTGGCACAAAGTACAAATTGTTAATAAAAACAGAATGCAATAATTTACAAATCTCAAAAACGGATATTGTATTCACAATAGAACATAGACAACATATCAAATGTCAAAAGTGAGACATTTTGAAATTTCATGCCAAATATTGGCTCATTTGAAATTTGATGACAGCAAGACATCTCAAAAAAGTTGGGACAGGGGCAATAAGAGGCTGGAAAAGTTAAAGGTACAAAAAAGGAACAGCTGGAGGACCAAATTGCAACTCATTAGGTCAATTGGCAATAGGTCATTAACATGACTGGGTATAAAAAGAGCATCTTGGAGTGGCAGCGGCTCTCAGAAGTAAAGATGGGAAGAGGATCACCAATCCCCCTAATTCTGCACCGACAAATAGTGGAGCAATATCAGAAAGGAGTTCGACAGTGTAAAACTGCAAAGAGTTTGAACATATCATCATCTACAGTGCATAATATCATCAAAAGATTCAGAGAATCTGGAAGAATCTCTGTGCGTAAGGGTCAAGGCCGGAAAACCATACTGGGTGCCCGTGATCTTCGGGCCCTTAGACAGCACTGCATCACATACAGGCATGCTTCTGTATTGTAAATCACAAAATGGGCTCAGGAATATTTCCAGAGAACATTATCTGTGAACACAATTCACCGTGCCATCCGCCGTTGCCAGCTAAAACTCTAGTTCAAAGAAGAAGCCGTATCTAAACATGATCCAGAAGCGCAGACGTCTTCTCTGGGCCAAGGCTCATTTAAAATGGACTGTGGCAAAGTGGAAAACTGTTCTGTGGTCAGATGAATCAAAATTTGAAGTTCTTTATGGAAATCAGGGACGCCGTGTCATTCGGACTAAAGAGGAGAAGGACGACCCAAGTTATCAGTGCTCAGTTCAGAAGCCTGCATCTCTGATGGTATGGGGTTGCATTAGTGCGTGTGGCATGGCAGCTTACACATCTGGAAAGACACCAATGCTGAAAGGTATATCCAGGTTCTAGAGCAACATATGCTCCCATCCAGACGACGTCTCTTTCAGGGAAGACCTTGCATTTTCCAACATGACAATACCAAACCACATACTGCATCAATTACAGCATCATGGCTGCGTAGAAGAAGGGTCCGGGTACTGAACTGGCCAGCCTGCAGTCCGGATCTTTCACCCATAGAAAACATTTGGCGCATCATAAAACGGAAGATATGACAAAAAAGACCTAAGACAGTTGAGCAACTAGAATCCTACATTAGACAAGAATGGGTTAACATTCCTATCCCTAAACTTGAGCAACTTGTCTCCTCAGTCCCCAGACGTTTACAGACTGTTGTAAAGAGAAAAGGGGATGTCTCACAGTGGGAAACATGGCCTTGTCCCAACTTTTTTGAGGTGTGTTGTCATGAAATTTAAAATCTAATTTTTCTCTTTAAATGATACATTTTCTCAGTTTAAACATTTGATATGTCATCTATGTTCTATTCTGAATAAAATATGGAATTTTGAAACTTCCACATCATTGCATTCCGTTTTTATTTACAATTTGTACTTTGTCCCAACTTTTTTGGAATCGAGGTTGTAGAAGTATAGCAACAATAAAAAACATTGTGTGTTTTCCCCATCTAGAAAAAAACAAAAAGAAAATATAACTCAGTTTACAACACAGCGTTTCACGTCATGGCACAAATATCAGACCAAATCACCGGGCTTCATTTAAAAAAAAAAAAAAAGGCTTAGGTATTCTGGGTTGGAATTTTATAGAAGTTTTTCTTCCACAACTGTAACGCAGATATAGGACATAATAGCGGGAACCTAAACACCCCCCGTCTCCTCTGTTCCAACACTAATAGGACTATCAGAGAGATTTACCCTCTTCACTGGTCTGCGTTTCAGTGCCGCCATCTTGTTCTCCTTCCTCAAACACTCCTGGCTCACTGTATGGACTCTCACTGGAAGAGAAAGAAAAATAGACAAAAGACTTTTCAGAAGGCAAAACATTTACTTAAATTTCACAGCTGTGGTTTACGATTTTAAAACCGGTAGCACTGATGCTAAAACAGTCACAAGGTTTGTAGCACAACCTACAATATTTATAAAAAATATTCAGTACTGTGCACAAGTCTTAGGCCACATCCACACGACAACGGCAACGTGATGTTATTTAAAAAAAATATCGCCTCCAAATGGGCAACGATCAGTAGAAATCAGGTCCATATGGCAACGCAACGCTTGCTGAAAACGATGCAATACACATGCCACACCTCTAGGGGCGCTGTAAGACGGTCCCTTCGGACACACCAGAACAACCCATACGAAAAAGAACAGTAAAGAACTTAAGAGTTTACCACTGTCTTAGTAGTAAATCCTTATAAATATAAATAAATATATATGCCATGTATGATTTACTCCTGAAAGTGGCCCATTTTGCATTTTCCTCATACAAATTTTTTATGAAAATCTAGTATGTATGAAGTGAACATTGTGCATGGTTTTTACAGATAATGTGTATGATGAATTACACTGTCTTTGTATGCTTCATGTAATGTTTGTAGTTTTAAATTATATTTTACAGTTTAAAATGTACATGCCTTTTATATGTAAATCCAACACGTGGATTTACATATAAAAGGCATGTACATTTTAAACTGTAAAATATAATTTAAAACTACAAACATTACATGAAGCATACAAAGACAGTGTAATTCATCATACACATTATCTGTAAAAACCATGCACAATGTTCACTTCATACATACTAGATTTTCATAAAAAATTTGTATGAGGAAAATGCAAAATGGGCCACTTTCAGGAGTAAATCATACATGGCATATATATTTATTTATAAATCCTTATAAGGATTTATCCTTATATTTATAAGGATTTACTACTAAGACAGTGGTAAACTCTTATAAGTTCTTTACTGTTCTTTTTCGTATGGGAATAGAAGTAAGGACGCATGCGCATAAACTATTATGCGCGAGACTTCATATTAGCCACAAAGTCAGGAAAATCTGTTCGTAAAATTACATTATAATGACCAAATACAATGAAAAGTATTTTTCCAGTCTCACCTGTGAAAGGTAATCCCATGTGATCTCGTTTGGACGGTAAACCTGTTGGTACAGTTAAACGCAGCTAATCTTTATTCTCCGCTTTGACCTTTCCAATATGGCGGCGAGGATGACGTACGCGGAAGGCGGCGTCTTTAATGGTCCGGAATAAATTGAATACTACACGTTGATGGATTAATTTGCTGTTTCTCACCTGTGAAAGGTAATCCCATGTGATCTCCTTTGGACGGTAAACCTGTTGGTACAGTTAAACGCAGCTAATCTTTATTCTCCGCTTTGACCTTTCCAAAATGGCGACGAGGATGACGTACGCGGAAGGCGGCGTCTTTAATTGTCCGGAATAAATTGAATGATACACGTTGATGGATTAATTTGCTTTTCTACGCCCTTTTTTGAGGAATGTACTGTAGGACTTAAACCATCATCTGAAGAGGTGAGATCGCTCCTTTTTTCCCCTTATTTTTGCTGGCGGGATTGACTCTGCCCTAAGGGCTATTCTCTCTCTCTCTCACTTTGCACCAGGCATTACACAATAAATATTCACAGTGAAAATATTTTGTAAGCGCGTTTCATGAACCAAGTTATAGGATTTCTTGACAACTCGCATCGCATCGCAATGAGATCATTGGCACTACTGGTGTTAAGAATCAGACCATTTTATAAATGAATATTTTGCTGTAGAGCTGCAGTGTTTGTACAATTGCATGTTTTTGCTTCACTATTACTGTCACTATTCTGCTTCTTGCATTACTACTGTGAACTAACACTGAGCATAATAATAATAATAATAATAATAATAATAATAATAAATATCCAAGCTCGTGTTTCACTCTCACTAGTGCTCTGTAAGGCTTTATCCTGGTGATATTCGTTACACTTCTACCCGGCGTGAAGCATTCAGTCATGTGGTTGTGACGTCATCGTAAACAAATCCGTTTTACTCATCCAGACGACTTCACAACGGCAACGTTGCCAGATCTTTCCACTCTGGAACCCGTTCTCAAAAAGATTGCGTTTTGGGCACCCAAAACGCCGGCGCCGTGTGGACGCCAGGCCTAAACGATAAGCAATTGTATCGGAGTCACCTGAATCCGTTGCCGTGTGGACAGGGCCTTAGGCACCCTATGTTTTTTTCATACAAACTTTGTTATAGATTTCTATTTTATGGCTTCTATGTTATCGAGTCAAAACATTACAAAAACATTTCAGAGTTCCAAATGTTCGTTTTCCAGAACAAAATTAAAATGTTGGGGGGGGGGGAGATTTGTATCTGAGCAGCATATTCCACAAGAGAGCACTTTCCAGATTAAAATAAGAAAGCATAATGAAGGCTACTGGATTTTGGTGCAAAATGAAGAAGCGAGTGTGACAGTCAAAGTGTCCAGAAGAACTGTGGCTGGTTCTGGAAGATGCTCAGTAAAACCTACAGCTCATTTCCTCATAAAACTGCACTCACTGGACCTCAGACTACTATTTTTATTTTATTTTATATATTTTTTTAAAGCAAGGGGTCGTCTCACACCAAATACTGACTTTGTTTTATTACCTCCGCCAAGGAGGTTATGTTTTCGGTAGCGTTGGTTTGTTTGTTTGTTGGTTTGTCTGTTAGCAACATTACGGAAAAAGTAATGAACGGATTGCTCTGAAAATTTTTCCAGAGGTGTGACCAGGCACAAGTAACAATCCATTAAATTTTGGCGGTGATCCGGATCACCTTCTGGATCCCGGATTTTTTTAAAGGATTAACTTTTTCCCCATTGAAATGAATGGACGCGCGACGCAAAAAAACAGATCTTTTCCTTCTGTAGGCCAAACTGTAAGGTCTAAAGTCATGCAACTTGGTACACTGATAGAGGAGTGGACCCTGATTGATTTTATCAAGTTTCCTGTTGGTAGGTCTCACGCTCTATCGCCACTAACTGATCGTTCATGCACGTAACTTTTGATCCGTACGTCCAATTTTCATAAGTCTGGTGCTGTTGGAATCCTTGGAGCTAGACGATTCCAACGGACCCCATGATGTCATTCTCTGCTTAATTAGATTTTCCGCCATTTTGAATTTTGTCCAAAGTGAAGGTACAGTAGAGTGACCCTGGCCGCATGTTTTGTCCGATCATTACGAAACTTGGCACACATGATTTCCAGTCCATGCCTAATGAATGATGTTCGTTTCGCTCTCATATGTCAAAGCGTTCACCCATGGCAGCCAATCAAAATTGATGGCGAAGCCACCAAACAGGAAGTGAGCTCATATCACGGAAACGCTTTGACATATCAAGACCATATTTAGTGGCATGACTTTGGACGCCATCCAAACTACCCTCATCAAATATGGTGTCATTTGGCCACTCGAGGGCGTCACAATTAGCAAAAACGTATTTTGGCTCATATCTCAGAAACGCTTTGACGTATCAAGACCATATTTGTTGAGATGACTTTCGGCACCAGTTCATACACCCTCATCAAATTTGGCGTCATTTGGCCACTAGGGGGCGCCACAATAAGCAAACACGTGTTTTGGGTCATATCTCTTTACGGATTTAGAGTCACATCTACATTTTCATGTTAGTGATGCTCTGGGATGTCCCTGTAAAGAACCTTGCCAGCCTGTCATCTCCGTATGAGAATCCGCCTCGTGTCTCGGCCAAACTTTTGCGTGTTGACACAAAACTTGTCGTGTGGGCGTGTGGTCGCCTCTCTTGCCGGGTCGCCATGGCGGTGCACCTGAGCAAGCACACTTTCGCATTTTCTCCGGAAATGCATTCTAGTTATTATTATTACCTCCGCCAGGGAGGTTATGTTTTCGGTAGCGTTGGTTTGTTTGTTTGTTGGTTGGTTTGTCTGTTAGCAACATTACGGAAAAAGTAATGAACGGATTGCTTGGAAATTTTTTCCAGAGGTGTGACTGGGCACAAGTAACAATCCATTAAATTTTGGCGGTGATCCAGATCACCTTCTGGATCCCGGATTTTTTTAAAGGATTCTTGGCGGAGGTCTGCACTCTCCGAGTGCTTTTCTAGTTTATTATGGCTTACCGATTACTGTTTGTAGTATTTTTTTTAATGTTGAAACATTTCATTTCACTTCATTTTTAATCCATTTTTGGTCTACAGCATTTCTTTACAGGTGCCTAAGACTTTTACACAGGACTGTAACTCCAACTGCAGAACCAAAAACCTCCATAGTTTTACTTTCAACAAAATGGTTGTATGATGTAACTGTGTTATAACAAAGTATTTAGGCAGAAAACTAAAACTCCATTAAGATTCTGAACCCTAAGTACACATCCACAGATAATGTCTATGAGCAAGGAAAGGTTTTTTTAATTTTATTTTAATTTTTAAAGGATTGCAACTCACCGAATTTTTCTATAAAACACAAGGACAAACTGCAGGTTGTACATTACTTCAAAATACAGTATTATTAATGAAAATTACTCCAAGTTACACAAAGTAATTGCAATAACAACCCATACTGCATGCAGAACATATGCCAACAGAGAGTGTGTGTGTGTGTGTGTGTGTGTGTGTGTGTGTGATGTACAATGTCATATCAACTACCATAAATACCCAAACAGAACTTGTGAACACGACATGCTCAACATTTAGCCAGTTAAAATGATGGAAACACGCTACCTCTAATGGCTGTTAGCAAACAGGACACTTAGCATCAACTAGCAAATGTCTCAGGCTAAGTATATTAATACAGACATTGTAAAGGCACACTGACGATAAAAAACTAGACAGAATTGTCAGGAATATTAACATTTCCCTCAGATATGTTGGTTATTTAAAGAACAGACTTTGTAAAAAAATATATATACAGTATAAATTAAATGCTTAGCTTAGCATTTACAAACCTAAGCATGCCAACAACACTCCCATATGGAAAAGAAATAGAAGAAACTTATTAAAAAAAATATATAAAACTTTCCATCACCTTCAGTTTATGTTTCATGTATTGTGCATCATATTAGGAATATGATTTACTTCTGAAAGTGGCCACTTTTGCATTACTGTCATATATTGTTCTGATAAATACGCAAATCATACAAGTTTCATTTTGTTCAAATTTACTAAGGATCTTATATCTGGTTTCACTGTTGTATGCTTTACATACAAGTTTCAGACAAAGGACATACACATTTTATAAGATTTATCTACATCTTTTCCTATGGAAGCCGAGAGAGGCCCTTCATATAATCCTTTTTTTTTTATTCACCTTGTTATCCCGAGATAACGACATAATTAATTCACGATCTCAAGAAAACAACACAACTCATTCGAGATCTCGAGAAAACAAAACCGTTATTCCGAGATAACGACATAATTAATTCAGGATCTCGAGAAAACAACACAACTAATTTGAGATCTCGAGAAAACAAAACAATTATTCTGTGATCTCGAGAAAACAGCTGAGAAATGGTTCATTCAGGTGCGCCAAGAGACTTGTGATATGCTGACTTTGGGGCTATTTCTCATTCTGTATAGACGCAACTTTGGTCATTAGAATGTCTGGAATAATCGATCACCTAATAAGGCAATATTTTGATCAGGGGTTGACACAGGGAGAGACTGCATTAAGTCTTTTAATAAGGGATAATTTCAAAATTAGTCCGCGGCACCTCCGCAGAAGACTGGCCCCCCTCTCTCTCAAGGCATCGTAAAAAGCCATTTCTGCTCTGTTACATGTCCGCTGATTTCTAAGTCTTCGTTGTCTGACCCACAGGGGGCGCAGCTCTGCTAGAAATCTCAGCTGTTTTCTCGAGATCATGAAATAATTGTTTTGTTTTTTCGAGATCACGGAATAATTGTCATGTTTTCTCGAGATCACTGAATAATTGTTTTGTTTTCTCGAGATCTCGAATTAGTTGTGTTGTTTTCTCGACATCCTGAATTAATTATGTCGTTATCTCGGGATAACAAGGTGAATAAAAAAAGATTCGCCTCTCTTGGCTTCCGTATTTTTCCATATGGGCTAGCACATTCTATGGATTCTTCCATACTGAAAAACACCAACATTGTGTCGTAACTTGGAAATGCTCTGCTGTAAGAAAAAAAAAAAAAAAAAGGCTTTTGAAGTTGTGAATATAGTCATGTTGAATCAATAAACACTGTACGCGCAACACTATTATACTATATTTATGGCAAAGAATCAGAGCGTCATCATGCCGTAACTAGCAAAACCTAGAAAATCAGACATGACTTTTAGCACCAGATATGAAGGAGGTAATATTTGTATCGTGGTTATAAGGACCACATGCAGTTCACACTAGGAATTAAACAGTGATCAAGCTGGAAGGGAATTTTCTCTGAGGACGGTGTGATAAATGCAGCTCACCACAACGATTTGATTCGATTCATCTCAGGGTTTCAGGACATGAAATAATGAATTGGTAGAACTCCGTTTCAATTTTCTTTTACTGCAATATGTTACAAAACACTCAATTCAAATATGTTCCCTTTGCTGAATAGATCATTAGCTCGCTAATTTACCAGAGTGAACTAATGCGAGCCAACTAATGAATATTAATATAAATTGGCCCCGTTTGCAAATATTCATATCTCCTGGGTGGTGAAAAAAAGAAAAAACATACAGACAGGATTTTCAGACAGAAAATGTGGGATGCCTTTATATCAATCAAAAAATAAATAAAATATGAGCCATTCCACCGAATTGGTGCCATTTCTGTCCCTAGAAAATTATATGTATAAATGCACATAAAAATGTACTTTAAAATACATTTCCTTATTACGCAGAATGTCCTGCACATTGATCTGATTTCAAATTTAAGATATATAATTGTAAGGATTAATAAAAACTACCTAAAAACACTGAAAAATAGCATGTGTTACCTGTCCCCGCACTCTAACTTTATACTTAACTATGAAATATTATTAAATGAATTGGGCAGCACGGTGGTGTAGTGGTTAGCACTGTCGCCTCACAGCAAGAAGGTTCTGGGTTTGAGCCCAGTGACTGACCGGGGCCTTTCTGTGTGGAGTTTGCATGTTCTCCCCGTGTCCGCGTGGGTTTCCTCCGGGTGCTCCGGTTTCCCCCACAGTCCAAAGACATGCAGGTTAGGTTAACTGGTGACTCTAAATTGACCGTAGGTGTGAATGTGAGTGTGAATGGTTGTCTGTGTCTATGTGTCAGCCCTGTGATGAGCTGGCGACTTGTCCAGGGCGTACCCCGCCTTTCGCCCGTAGTCAGCTGGGATAGGCTCCAGCTTGCCTGCAACCCTGTAGAACAGGATAAAGCAGCTAGAGATAATGAAATGAGATGAAATATTATAATTAAAATCTTTCAGAAACAGTATTTCTTTTGCACTGTGTGACTCCATATCCTATCCATGGTTTAAATATTTTTTCATAAGAAATCCACAATATCTTAGTTAAAATACACATTTTAGTCGTGTCCCTGGGTTTTCACTCAGTCCTGTTACCCAAATATATTACACCATCTGACAAATTTGGAACATTCCATAAATCACATGCTCAACAGGAAGTTACATCAGTTGTGTCTTCCGAAGGCCATGGGAAGACCAAAAGTTAGTTCTCTCATTTACTTTTCTGTATTTTTGATGATTTTTTTTTTAACTTTGACTGATGAGGTCAAGGTCAACATACTGTCCTGTTACTTAAATTATTTCTTAGATATTTGTTTATTTTAAAAATGCAGATTTTTGGTAAATCACTAGAATGTGCTAAGTGTGGTCATGCTATTAGCGATGACGCCATGTGGCTTAATTCCATGTATTAGCTAATCCTAGGCTAAAAACTCAGTCCTGTTACTTTCAGTTCTGTTACTCATATAGAGTATGCAGCCATCTTTGACTTCCAAACCTTGTAAAAAAAAAAAATAAAATAACGTAGCCTGAGGTTGACCAATACACATTTTGAATAGTTAAATATGTGTGTTATTATAATCAGTGTTGAAAAGATATAACAAATTAAGTTTAATTTGGGAGTGGTACAACAAGCAAATGGCACCCATTCGGTGGAATGTCCCATATATATATAAAAATTTAAGTGTGAACACATGCTAGTGTCGAAATTCAAGGAAAGTTAAGGTAGCTCAGAAATCAGAAATTCATTTAACCCTGTCAAGCAAACAGCACAGTATGGATTACAGCATTAGTTTTTAGTAATTTTTCAAAGACGTCTTAGGAAAATGTTAATATTTACGACAATCTTGTCTTGTCTAACTGCATTGTAACAACCTCCCACAACTTTAACCCTGAGGGTATTTTCTGGTACTAATAATTTTGGCATGCTCCGATTTCGTCGTCAATTTCACATACATGTCAACCTATACGGAATGTCCGTATTTTATACGGATTTGATTCAATAAACGTAGTATACGGGCGTACAAATAAAGTTATACGGATTCTTTAAAGGTCCCATGGCATGAAATTTTCACTTTCTGAGTTTTTTTAATGTTAAAATGAGTTCCTCTGACCTTCTTAAGTCACCCCAGTGGCTAGAAATTTCATAATGTGTAAACCAAACTATGCCCAACATTTGAGAATGGCGCGTCGATAAACTCTTCCCTTTACTATGTCAGCAAGGGAGATGATCCCCACGCCCCCCCTCTGGATTCCCACCCACTGTATGAATTGCCCGCTCAGTTGTAGTGAGGAGACCATAGAGGACACAACAACATGGCATCACCTAAGCGAGCGAAACATGGAAATTGCGCTGTACATGGATGTGACAACACAGAAAAGAGTCTGTTTTTACTGCCGACGGGAGAGCCCCTGAAGACGCAGTGGCTTAATTTTATTTACTTCAATAATACGCCGTCGAGTCTACCTAAGACGGTGTATGTTTGTTGGAAGCATTTTCCTGAGGAATGTTTCCACAACTTGGGACAGTACAGGGCAGGTTTTGCACATCAACTGTCACTGAAGCCTGGGTCCGTACCAAGCATCCCTGCCACATCAGCAACAAACACCGAACAAGTAAGTGTATAACTGTTAAGTCGTTTTGCCATGCTTTAAAATCGGTGCCACGTTAGCCTTGCAATGGCTACATTAGCTGTGCAGCTAACCGCTTCCTGCAGTTAGCCAGGTACTCTGCGCTACAAAACCAAAAAGCATGCAGCATGCTCTGTTATAATAGCCAATCAAAACAGTTTTTACAAAGACACCCACATTCTTTTTTTTAAGTCACTCATTCATTTTATTTGCTTGTTTGTTCAGTAAAATCCCAAACATTTGTTGAATTTATTTTATTTCCTCGCGTCGCACCTTAATGACATCAGCGTGCGGTATTTTTCCCTTCGCGGTTTGTTCCTTCTCTCTCGCCATAGTAAGACACCCACATCCGCTTGTTCTGACCCACTGGAGGTAGCGTCACAGTGCTGTTAGCCAATCAGAGGTAACACGTTTACATGTCATGAATATTAATGATAAGACCCGCCCCCACCCTCTACCCTTCCCCGCCTCCATGCTTCTCATTAGCAAAACGACGCACTGGGAAAAGGGCTGAAATGGGGCTTTCTCCCAGGAGGCTATATCTACGTGCCGAGGGTTCATTTCGAGAAAGGCTGCGGATATAACATCCGGAAACCTCCACGAGCCCGTTTAAAGCATCAACAAACCACCATGCCATGGGACCTTTAAAAAAACTTCAATATTTATTTAGAGCTATAATCAATTCCCACGATGATAAAAGAGCGCATAACATTTACAAACGTACTGTACACCACAGAAAGCACAGACAGCCAGTAAAGAGTCTTATGAAATCGCGCGTTATCTTGTGGTAGCGAGACTTCGTTCCACTTTTGATCATGCGCACACCGCACTGCGAGAATCCCGCCAACCGGGAAGTAACATTTTGTTTGAAAAGCGTATTTCCACCTGAGCGACTGAAAAGATTCTGAACGGGCACTCCGGCAAGATCAGCACAGACACTTGCTGTGACATGCAGCCTAGTGAGGTATTGGTGCGGACTGCTAAAAAAGCTGTCATGGAGTACAATTCAGAACATTAGAGTGACACTTTGTGTTTTTGTCAAACATTGGAGCTTTGTATTCATTCTGAAGGTTTATTGTTATTAATATTGAATAAAAAGTAACTGGGATATATCATTGTTAATTATCATTCAAATTTTAGGTAAATTATTTTAATTTGCATCTTATAAGGATTTTATAAGGGAAATACGGATTTGAGGTTGGTTATACAGGTTTGATTGACCAAAGGTTGACATGTATGATTTCAACAAATCTAAGCAGTATTTTCAAAAAGTCATATAACTTTTTTCCTATTCAGCACAAGTTCAGCTACAATAACATCTATGTAGTACGTGTGTCATGATTGTACTTTCAAAAAATAGCAGATTAGTGATGTTGTAAAAAGCAGTTTTAGAACTGTGTCGGAATGTGTGGAAAAAAAACATGACCTTACCCATTGTGACAAACCGTTCTGATCACTTGATGTGATTCTGTTCAGTCTTAGGAATGGATCAAGCACAAAATCTTAAATCTGCTCCATTGATTTGGATAATTAACTGGCCATCAAAAATGTATGTTTATCTTATTGTTTTGGGGTAAAGGGTTGGCAGTGGGAGGGGTATTCAATAAAAAGGGTAAAAAATGCCATTCCATTCAATGAGAAGAGTGAAAACCCACCGCAAAAGAGAAACTAATTGAAACCAAAAGAGTGAAAGTGATCATGCCATTACCATGTGAACAGTCTTTCATCAATGTCTAAGTGGGCACTCAGCACTCCGACTCCAGCGTGATTAAGTAACATGACAAGTTTTATTTTTCATCTAAATTTAGGTAGTTTAAAAAAAAAAAAAATAAATAAAATTATATATATATATATATATATATATATATATATATATATATATATATATATATTATTTGGCAGTGGGCATATAGGGAAGTGTAAGGTATAAAAGTTTGTCAATATGCTTATCGTGCTTGCATGATAAAAACTCAAAGATATTTATCTAAATACATAAGCCAATTCTAAACCTGCCAAGCTTCGCCGGCAAAGCTCTCGAGCCCAGAGGGTTCAAGGGGACTTTTCCCAGTGCTTGTATACAGGGCCGTTGACAGCTTTGGCTGGGCCCGGGACAAAATAATCTGAGTGGGCCCCCCCCAAATAATCTGAGTGCCCCCCCCACACACATACGCGCGCACATCGCCACACAGCAACCACCCACACCCAACCCCTCTTTTCACAGTCTCCATTCACTCCAACCCTTTAATAACAGGTATTCCAAGCCCATTATAACAGTCAACCATTTTATTTCAACATATTTACAGTTTGAACATTTCCTTAGTCTGCAACTATTCAGGTGCGAAATGCAATGCGCCGGACTTTTGCTGTGGCAAAGTCGTCAATAAGGTCATTGAAGTCCAGCTTCTTTGCAAGTTCGCGCTCTATAGAGAGCATAGCCAGCCCATTGAGCCTCTCCTGTGACATGTTTGAGCGCAGGTAGTTGATAAACCAAAATGACGGGATGGAACTGGGCCTCAATGAGAACGGAGTTATGGCTTTCCCAAAATCTGAACATAGAAGCATCACCACTAGTGATGTGTACAGTGAGTTTTTCAGTGTATTTTTTGTCGTTTTTCATAAACGTCCTTTCCGTACTCGATTTAGAATGTTACAAAAAAAATTGACACCCTCCCAACCATGTAACATTAGCCTATCTGACCTGGGGGCGGACACGTTTATTACAGATAAACCAAAAGGATTACAACGTTCCCTGGATATAGAACTGGACCGAGAAGATTTCAAAATCTTAACGTGTAAGCAACAACAATAAAACAGAGGTTGTTTTATTCATTTAGGGCTTGTTGGGCTACTTTCATTAATTGCGCTTTCATACAGGCCTATCATTTTTCACTTGAGCAAGGGAATTGTTTGAAGAGTATCCAGTCTAAGCGAAAGTTTAATGTTTTGCAACAGACTAACCTCAAAACACCCCATTTATAGCCCATTCGTTACATTAAACTCTATCTAGCTGGCAATTTCACATGCCGTCGTATCTACACGGGATGATTTCCAACAAAATAAGGTTTAATTAACAAGAGGCAGCGTTCCACGGGCTTTCAGCTAACCGGAGTCCAGCTCAGCGCAGCTCAGCAAGCGTGCCTAAAACATTTGGATATGATTGCCACATACATATACACATACAAACAGCCACTCAAATCTCCACTGCCAAGCCTCTACCTCTCCAACGCCAGATCCATGTAAACAACACGGACGATTTGGAATTACCTTATTCTATTCTATAATCGGCTGGTCAGTGCTATACTCAATACTTAAGTGACTTACCCGTCCAATGAGGATTATTTTGTTTACAAGATGCCACATCTGAGTCGCTGACAAATCCTGAATTTCTGTAAAGATAACTGTGCAGAGGTTTATAAGCATGCAGTGCTTCACCACTGAACAGCGAGGGAAAGTTGATGAGGTAATTATACACGTCCGGGTATTCCGCTGGCAGTTCAAAATCCGGTCGTGAAAACTCCGTCCGGAAAGCCATAAGGGTCACAAATCTGTAGATTGTTTATTTTAGACATATATCTAGTTCTCTGTTCATTAGAAAAATGAGCCGTGTAGTCCGTCGGTTGAAATTGATCCATTCTGTACACGAGTGCAGCAGTATTCAGCGGTGTTTTTGACCGACAAGATGGCGGTTGTGTACTTTCCGGTCACGTGACTGCAAGATCTCTATAGTGCCGTGTTATTTGGCGCCTTAATCAAAGACCAAACCATTTCTGCATTAGGGGTGGTACGTGGGTTCTTGAATCTATTTTCGAAGACAATAAAGGCAAAAGAACCAGAAATCATTCATTGAATGCAAATATAGCACATTTTTCTCCCCCAAATCAACACATTTTGAAATGAAACAGAATGATTAATGGCATCTTCATGAGGGACCAGTTCTGGGCCCCCTCATGCCTGGGCCCGGGACAAAATACCCGGTTGTCCCCCCCTGTCGACGGCCCTGCTTGTATACATACATTTGTGTATCTGGAGTGCCTATAGTCCAAAAACTTTGAAATAAGTCAACCCAGCCAGTTTCTTTTGGGCTCCTATTTCAGAAAACATGTGCTTCAACAAGCCGTCCAGATTTGGCTCCCCTTTCTATGTCACAAGCAGAGCTCATTAGAATTATCCCGCCCCTCATCTGAATATCTCCACTCATGGCTTGAGAACTGCCTTTGTGAAGGAATAGTCATAAAGAAAGTGCTACCTGATTGTCAAGTCACGTTTGTTTGTATAGTGCTTTTAACAATAGACATTGTCCCAAAGCAGCTTTACAGAATTTGAATGACTTAAGACATGAGCTAATTTTATTCTTAATCTATCCCTAATGAGCAAGCCCGTGGCAATGGTGGCAAGGAAAAATTCCCCCAGACAACATGAGGAAGAAACCTCGAGAGGAACCAGACCTAAAAGGGAACCCATCCGGGCAACAACAGACAACATGATTATAACATTAACAGTTTTAACATGAAGTCAGTTTCGTTGATAACTCTTCATTGATGGAAACTTGAGTGCAAAACTGTCCATGACAACTGCAGTCCTAAAGTTAGCAAGTCAACTGCTGTCCCCAGCCATTAAAGCATTACTGTAAGTGTCCAGCGTGTCCTCAAAGTGTGACTCAACTGTCCACATGGGGCCGTCCTCCACAGGAGCGACATGATGAGACTCCAACCAGACATAGGGCACCAGGATGGACCAGACAGGCCCAAGGAGCAGAAGAGGTCAGCATCTCGATCTCAGGACTAACATGATTGGCTGGCAAAAGAGGGGGTGGGGTGCGCAGTGACCCATTTAAAGGAACAGGCACTCAAATCGGCCGTTTTGCACGGGGCTGTTTAGACAGGGTGAAAAGGGAGCTGTGGTGTTTTATCCTTGTAGTATTTTGACCAAAGCACATCACGGACATTTCATTAAGACCTCAGGGAACTGTGTCGACTTGTGGAAAAGTGGTATAATATGTTTGACTTGAGTGTTGTCTGTTGTTCAAAACACAAATTTGCAAAATTCACATGATGTTCAATCCTAGTGCTCATGATAGTTTCTTCATTTTTAAATCCTTTTTTTTTAATGCCTCCCCGAGTTGAAATGACAGATGGTACACTTGTCTCGATCTTCAGTAGTTAGAAGTAGTACTGTTATACAGTATTAATAGACGTTATGTATAGAGTTACATATATGGTTTTGAGTGTGAAAACACTATAGACACCAAGTCCAATTCCACTATGACAGTTTGATGCAACCACATCATGCTATCATGCTGAAATTTATATTTCGGGCTGGAAACGCACTAAAGAAATGATGGAATGCTGTTTTATGCTTTAAATACATGAATATCTCACTATCCATCCATCCATCCATCCATTATCCGTAACCACTTATCCTGTGCAAGGTCGTGGGCAAGCTGGAGCCCATCCCAGCTGACTATGGGCGAGAGGCGGGGTACACCCTGGACAAGTCTCCAGATCATTGCAGGGCTGATACACAGAGACAAACAACCATTCACGCTCACATTCACACCTACGGTCAATTTAGAGCCACCAAGTAGCCTAACCTGCATGTCTTTGGACTGTCGGGGAAACCGGAGCACCCGGAGGAAACCCACGCGGACACGGGGAGAACATGCAAACTCCGCACAGAAAGGCCCCTGTCGGCCGCTGGGCTCGAACCCAGAACCTTCTTGCTGTGAGGCGACAGCGCTAACCACTACACCACTGTGCCGCCCAATTCTCACTACTATTTAATCAAAAGATATAATGCAATAAAGTGATGTTAATAAAACACAATAAAAGCACTGGAGTTATTTCAAGTGAATTAAAAGCATTGTAAAACGGCTTATGCCTTGATTTAATAGAATGTGAAGGTGGCCGGGTTACTGTTAAATTAAATCAAATATGCAGTGATTAGTGAGGTGATCATTAAAATTAGGAAACTACATCGGCAATATACTTGACCCCTACCCAATGCATACCATTCATCTTTTTTATATGTCTTCCTTTGTCATTTAAAATGTCTCTTGCTTTTAAGTTCCATCATATTACATTTTACATGACTGGCATTTAGCAGACGCTTTTATCCAGAGCGATGTACAACACACTCAGAGCAGCCTGGGGAGCAGTTGGGGATTAGGTGCCTTACTCAAGGGTACTTCAGCCAGTCCTGCTGGTCCAGGGAATCAAACCAGCAACCTTTCGGTCCCAAAGCTGCTTCTCTAACCATTAGGCTATGGCTTCCCATTTGACAGGAAAGAAAACACTTCCCTTTTCAGGCCATATTTCTATCCCTGATTTTTCAGGCTTAAAGGCAAAGACTTGTGGTTAAACCCGGTGGTCCAGACGCTCCTGAAAAATCCCATCTCTGACGTTTCTCCAAAAGAAAAATCTCCCAACATCGGAAGTGTGACCTATATGGAGGTCATTTGTATAACCTGAATGGTGCAACCAGATCAGCTTAAATGAGAACTGAAGGCAAATTTTATCATCAAAATTCTATTTCTCATTTTATTAAATATAGAAATGCATTTTTGATCGCTATTGTGTCACTGCTATAGACCCTTTTCACGTGACGTCACGACAAACGCAGCCGCCATTTTGGACATGTACTACCAGTAGTTTACCACAGCCAGCATTGAGGAACGGCAGCAAAAAAAGTGTTTATTTTCAGCAAGACTTCCATCATGCCACTATATTGTTGTGCACCTGGATGTAGTAACCATCAACAAACAAGGCAAGGGTTATCATTTTATCGGATCCCGACGGAGAAGATGGATAGCGGCCATTAAAAAAAATTAACAGATTGGCAGCCCTCGGCATACCAGCGCTTGTGTAGTGACCACTTTGTTGGAGGTAAGACGAATAAAATTAGCCAGAAAAGGCATTACATTGCTGTTAACATTCTGTGGCGGCGAGTGTGTAACCAAATAGGTTAAAATAACCCATTGTAACCTCTTTGTTCTTCTGTAGTAGCTATTAGCTAACGACATTAGCTAGCGTTGTGTTCCTTTGCTGTTGGTAGACTGTAGGACAGATCAGAGGCAGTGTCCTACAAACAGCGCTTAATTTGAGGGGGAGCAAGCCGGAGCGCGCTCCGGAACCTCGGGCGTTGGCTCCGGCAGCTATTTACACTGGATCCGGTGATCCGACACCTCTTTTGACTATGTAACAAAAAAAAATAATAATAATAATTAAATAAAAAAATGCAAGTTTATTTAGTGTTAATGTCTGATTTTGATATCTGCCTTGTTGGTGATTTCTCTCATGAAACGACATCCACAAAATATCTGCAGATGAACTTAATTTGCAGTGTTATTACAAAACATGCCCCGAAGCGCAGCGCCCCGCCCCCTTTTTTCCGCACCGGAGCCGCTCATCCTCTGCGCTCCGGGACCTCCCACTTTACAAATTAAGCACTGCCTATAAATAAGTGTTCAAAACAAGAGGAGCATGTATTTGTCTCTTAAATCCAGGCCGTTCCCTGTAATCTGTAATAACGGTTGGAGAAAGTAATGGCAACTAGCGAGTGCACAAACCATAGAAGGGAAACTGTACACAGCGCCAGGGCAGTGTGATGGTATGTCTACTTTTAGATTGTGTTAGCTTATCAATGAACACACTCGTCACTCGATGAGTTTCACGTCTTTACGACGGATACTTAAATGTGTGTTAGGTATTATTGTTGCAGTCTAAGCAGTCATTGTAGCAGCTAGATGAGCGAGAACCGAAAGGGTCTGTGCCATAAACCGTTATTTCTGTACGGCGTTGCTAATGTGTCGTTACTGTTGTTATTTCTCCCTCTGCTCGCCCTGTAAATGCCCTACATCGCTGGATAGCGAAGGTGTTTTCTGCATCTCACTCCTTTTTCTTGTATGTTCTCCGTTTGTCGCCTTCCTCGCATTCAAACCAATTCGAGCCGAAGTCCGCTACATGTCCAAAATGGTGGTCGCGTTTACGAAGGTCACGTGACTGAAAAGGGTCTATAGCAAGTTCTGAGTGTTTGAAATATGCTCTGTAATACATCAGTCCATATGTCAAAGCAATGGCCGTAAATGAGATTCGTTGAGACCTGTGCGAGACATCGTAGGACGGAAGTAAAACGTACAGCGGAAATCAAAGTGATCAACCATGTCTGAAATCACTCACTCGTTCACTACTCCCTATATAGGGAATTACTATATGGAGAACTACATAGTGAGCTCACTGGTAAAATAAAAAAAAACGCTTTCGGACACTAGCCCGTCGCGCTGGTATTTACGTCATTGCTGTCGAACAATTAAAACATGCCAGATCAGTTGGCTGGTGGGTTTTCAAAATAATAAATACACACATGTATTTTTGTGATAAATCCATATTATACTGAGCGCATTTCTCACATTAATCAATACAAAGTACCTGCATCTTTCAATTTTTTTAAAATCAAGGCTGAATACAGTAAGCCCTCAGTATTCGCGGGGGTTAGGGACCGGACATGGCCGCGAATAAGCCAAAATCGCGAATACTTGTAAACCCCCCATAAAACTGCTCACAAATGCTTAACTCTTCCCTTCCTTTAGCATATCGAGAAGTCCTACCTTCTCCTGCAGCGTCATTACCTTCTTCTGGCGCTTAGGTTCCTTGGCAGGAGCCTTAGAAGATGCAGAGCGTTTAGGAGCCGTTGTAGGGTGTAAAAATTATTCAAAAATACCAAGAACGCACAACACGTGAACAAGTCTGAACTACGGGAACCGCGAGACTGTACCGTACAATGCGCTCATTCGTATCAGCCAATGAGCAGCAGCCCGCCATTCAAACTTCAGCCAATAGCGAGCGAGCATTCGGCTCCGAGAATGTAGCAGTGCGTAAACGTTCGGAGTACGTAAACGTTCGATATGTTCACCGCAAATGACCGCGAATCGCTGAGATTTCCGCGAATGTATAGGAGACATGTTCTGTATAAAATCCCGCGAATATGTGAATCCGCGAATACTGAACCGCGAATAGGCGGGGGTCTACTGTACTTTCTTCTTTGCCGCTGCCTTTTAATTTGATTTCTTTCAGTGCGACCACGATGCATGATGGGATATATTGCTTTGGTCAGTGACCATCGGTTGTACACTACTTTTTGTGATGCATTGTGGGATACTTTGAGTGCACTACATATATAGGGTGTAAATAATCCTCATTATGGTTTCGGACAGCACTAAAAAAATGGCGTCCCTGCTATACAGTGCCCTATATAGTGAGTAGGGAGCGATTTCAGACACAGGGCAACATCTGCCAACGTTGTCAAAAGACGCGCTCTTTCGAATGCTGATGCAATCAAGCCAGAAGTTTTGTTTGTTTTGACAGCAATCAGGAAAGGCAGTAATCGTCATTTAAACTCGTTTTTGTGCAATACTTCGTTTGGAAAACAGTTTTCAAAATGGCGGCACTGACACCTGGCTGACACTTCACGTTTCGAAGTCTCGCACAAGTCTCGTGAAGATCGCGCGGATAAGCGACGCCTGCCGTGGACCAAACGAACTAAATTCAACACGGCTATAAACCGAACAGGCCGATAAGTATAATATTTAATTGCAATTAGTTCCCAATACGAGTCACGGTATAAGGTTACTAAAACTGAAAATGTAATTGAATAACACGTTAATTAAAATATAAAGCAAGTTTAAAAATGACTTCAGTTCCCCTTTAAACAAGTGCATAACCCAAATCTGAACAAGAATAACTTTCTCTGCGTAAATACTCAAGTAAGTCAGCAATACTGAAAAAAATTTATTTTCAAATTCTCACCAGTACTCTGTGCTGCTCATGCACTTCTCGTAGACAGGCCCTTCCAGCTCTTTGGTGTCGGGGAAGATGGCCTCGTGGTGGATGATGATGGTCTTGATGATCTCGTTGACGTGTGCCTGGCAGGAGACCTGGTCCAGCAGATCCGGAGTGGGCATCAGCGTCGGCCCAAAGCAGATGGCCAGGTTCCCGGGGTCCATCATGTTCTCGTCACTGTACTGTGAGAGACTGAAGGACAGAAAGAGAAAAAGAAAGCGCTTACTTATCTGATCACAGAGAAACTAAAAAAGTATAACGAAGTAACCGGGAGAATGCTTGGAAGTCTGTAATTAAGTGGCGCTCTTTGCTTTTTAATAAAACTTTCCAAGTCTCCAATATCACATAAAATATTCATAACCGTGGTGTCATTAGTTTGGCTTATTACTGGCTTCGTTTCTCCAGACCTGCTGTTTCTAAGACAGAACGGCAGACTGGTGGTGAAATCACAGAACGGCACATCACACCTTTTCTCTTTTCACCTCTTCCCATCCTTTCACACACACGCACCCCTCCTCCCCATCTCTCTCACACTGCTCCGCTCTTCTCGCTCCCCTTTTCTTTTAGTCTCTCTTGGCACAGAGCAGAGTGGATTTAATTTCCGGTGTAAACGCAGTCACTTAGTTTAGCTGCAGCTCTCCACTCAGGAGACGTTTTCTCCAGCCATTGTGACGAGGATGGGAATGATGATGCCCGTGAACATGTATGCACATTTTTGGAAGTATATATAAAAAGGTATATACACGTGTGTGCGTGTGTGTACTCACTGATTGAGGAATGCAAAAAGATATCTCATGATCACAAGCGTGGGTCGTGGTGATGTCATTAGGAGCTTTCGGATAGACAGCGCTCGCTCGTACAGATTCTCCGTGCCTGGAGATTGAATTTGAACAAAACACCTTTGTGAACATAACACAAAAAATGGGCATATAAAACATCTTGATTTTATTTATTTTTTAAAATTTATTTGACCTCGATAATATTTTGCATTTACATTTATACACAAAATATTTAGCTCGAATAAAATCCCTATTCACTATATACAGGACTTAATTTAAATGAAACATCTGGAGTTAAACATCTGTGGTTTGACCACTTTATTGGAAAGACACAGAAGTGGGGGTGTTAAGGTCCTAAAGAACCATCAACTTTCAGAATTCCTTAGCTACAAGCAATTAAAAAAAAAAAAAATTATAATATATCAGTAGTTGGTGGCACGGTGGTGTAGTGGTTAGCGCTGTCGCCTCACAGCAAGAAGGTCCGGGTTCGAGCCCCGGGGCCGGCGAGGGCCTTTCTGTGTGGAGTTTGCATGTTCTCCCCGTGTCCGCGTGGGTTTCCTCCGGGTGCTCCGGTTTCCCCCACAGTCCAAAGACATGCAGGTTAGGTTAACTGGTGACTCTAAATTGAGCGTAGGTGTGAATGTGAGTGTGAATGGTTGTCTGTGTCTATGTGTCAGCCCTGTGATGACCTGGCGACTTGTCCAGGGTGTACCCCGCCTTTCGCCCGTAGTCAGCTGGGATAGGCTCCAGCTCGCCTGCGACCCTGTAGAACAGGATAAAGCGGCTAGAGATAATGAGATGAGAATGACACATCAAGTTTTTTTCTTTTAACTGTTTATAGTTACATTTAAATGTTACAGAACATCTGCGATACTTAATTCTTCTGATTTCTTGATAAAATGGCAATCTGCTTTTGTTTTGTCTCATTCATTTTAATAGAGAGAAAAAAAACAGAGTCTCTGGTGTGAGAACTGTATAAAGCTACTAGAAATGGCACGGCACCGCTTTTTTCTTTTCCGATACTGATCCTGACATGCTGATTATCGGCTGATATCGATACTTATCCAATATTTTTAAAAAAACAAAACATACTATTAGTCTTTAAAAAGTTTAATTTCACTTTATTAAAAAAAAGGAAAAAATATATAACCCCAATTCCAAAAAAGTTGGGACAAAGTACAAATTGTAAATAAAAATGGAATGCAATGATATGCAAGTTTGAAAATTCCATATTTTATTCAGAATAGAACATAGATGACATATCAAATGTTTAAACTGAGAAAATGTATCATTTAAAGAGAAAAATTAGGTGATTTTAAATTTCATGACAACAACACATCTCAAAAAAGTTGGGACAAGGCCATGTTTACCACTGTGAGACATCCCCTTTTCTCTTTACAACAGTCTGTAAACGTCTGGGGACTGAGGAGACAAGTTGCTCAAGTTTAGGGATAGGAATGTTAACCCATTCTTGTCTAATGTAGGATTCTAGTTGCTCAACTGTCTTAGGTCTTTTTTGTCGTATCTTCCGTTTTATGATGCGCCAAATGTTTTCTATGGGTGAAAGATCTGGACTGCAGGCTGGCCAGTTCAGTACCCGGACCCTTCTTCTACGCAGCTATGATGCTGTAATTGATGCAGTATGTGGTTTGGCATTGTCATGTTGGAAAATGCAAGGTCTTCCCTGAAAGAGACGTCGTCTGGATGGGAGCATATGTTGCTCTAGAACCTGGATATACCTTTCAGCATTGATGGTGTCTTTCCAGATGTGTAAGCTGCCCATGCCACACGCACTAATGCAACCCCATACCATCAGAGATGCAGGCTTCTGAACTGAGCGCTGATAACAACTTGGGTCGTCCTTCTCCTCTTTAGTCCGAATGACACGGCGTCCCTGATTTCCATAAAGAACTTCAAATTTTGATTCGTCTGACCACAGAACAGTTTCCCACTTTGCCACAGTCCATTTTAAATGAGCCTTGGCCCAGAGAAGACGTCTGCGCTTCTGGATCATATTTAGATGCGGCTTCTTCTTTGAACTATAGAGTTTTAGCTGGCAACGACGGATGGCACGGTGAATTGTGTTCACAGATAATGTTCTCTGGAAATATTCCTGAGCCCATTTTGTGATTTCCAATACAGAAGCATGCCTGTATGTGATGCAGTGCCGTCTAAGGGCCCGAAGATCACGGGCACCCAGTATGGTTTTCCGGCCTTGACCCTTACGCACAGAGATTCTTCCAGATTCTCTGAATCTTTTGATGATATTATGCACTGTAGATGATGATATGTTCAAACTCTTTGCAATTTTACACTGTCGAACTCCTTTGTGATATTGCTCCACTATTTGTCGGTGCAGAATTAGGGGGATTGGTGATCCTCTTCCCATCTTTACTTCTGAGAGCCACTGCCACTCCGAGATGCTCTTTTTATACCCAGTCATGTTAATGACCTATTGCCAATTGACCTAATGAGTTGCAATTTGGTCCTCAAGCTGTTCCTTTTTTGTACCTTTAACTTTTCCAGCCTCTTATTGCCCTGTCCCAACTTTTTTGAGATGTGTTGCTGTCATGAAATTCTAAAATGAGCCAATATTTGGCGTGAAATTTCAAAATGTCTCACTTTCGACATTTGATATGTTGTCTATGTTCTATTGTGAATACAATATCAGTTTTTGAGATTTGTAAATTATTGCATTCCGTTTTTATTTACAATTTGTTCTTTGTCCCAACTTTTTTGGAATTGGGGTTGTACACAGCTAAAAATGCAACTTGAAAAAACTCATAGGTTTGAGTTCTTTCACACAAAAATCACTTACATGGGAAGTAGAATCCATAAAAGTATAAAGCAGAAATACTGTATTAAAAACAAACAAACAAAACATCACTTCTAAAAATACTATCATGTCTTTTTTTTTATGTCAACATTCCCAATTCTAAAATAAAAGTCCTTTTTGAATCAAAATGAACTGGATAGTTCTTTTTTTTTTTCTCCGATATCTGATCCACCGTTGATGATTGGATGGGTGCCATCTCTTTATCTCTTCTAGCTGCTTTAATGTCATCAATAACTCTTGTATTTGGAAACTTCCTGACTTTTATACGACGCGCTGACACGCCAGACTCCTTTGCTTTTCTTTGTTTAAAAAACAAAAAACAAAAAAAAACCTTTCATCAGTTTATTATTAGGCTTAGATTATGTGGAGCTGTTAGTACAGAAGTGATACTGTATTACAACTAGAAGGAGCACATTAATATAAACTTGTCGTTCATGTTCAAGCCGGAACGCCCGTCCTGTCAGAGCCATGCTGTTAGGGAAAATTAATCAACGCCTTCTGATTAAAGAACTGAACCGTGCTCTGGTGTACATCAATGTAATCAACACGCATTTCCTGTTAAAAGGAAACTAATTTGACAATCCGTCATTTGGCTGTGACGTCATGACACACTCCATATGTAAAGTAAAGCTGCTCAAAATTCCAGCATCTCCAATGTAACGAGCCTTCCAACATCCACGATTTAACACACTTCATTTTCAGAACGCTGGAATTCTGCCACTAATTAGTGTTGATCTGAAACAATAAATCACTTAAACTAGCTGGAAATTACTCCGCCTGCAGGAAGTGTGTGCAAAATACCACGGACGCACGCTGTGAAAAATCAACTCTGTTTTGTAGAGCTATTAATTTTCGAAATTGTTGAGAATGAAAAGTTCTGTGTTAAACGCTACCACTAACTGAGCCTCCTTCGAACACTAAGAATCCCTAACCATCCATAGAAGCCTTTAGGAAAAGTTTTTTTTTTTTTTTCCCTGAGAGTGTATCATCCAACACACACACACACACACACCATCTGTCATCACTCCCTAGGAAACGAAAGAATGTATCACCATGCCATATCCTGATTGCTTTTCTTTTCTTCTTTTCTCTGCCTCTCATACACCTCTCTTTTCCTTCCTGCACACACACACACACACACACACACACACACACACACACACACACACACAGGAGGAGATGTACGTACGAACGCAAGCGATGAGGTCATTGAACTTCTCTTTGGGGAAGAGCGAGTTGTCCAGGTTGCGGAAGTACATCTTCAACACGCCGGCCACCGAGTTGATGTCGTGGTTGTTCTCCTCATCCGTCAGCGGGTCGTTTCCTAAAAAAACAGGCGCGGTGATGGGAATTTGTAATTATACGCATTGGAGATTAAGACGGGATGCTGTCGAAAAGCAGATCTGTGTGTTCGAGGAAATAAAGCTCACTGCGGTTTGAGCGAACTTCCTGTTTGAGTGAACAATTCCACAAAAGCTTAACAGATGCTGGCCGTGTATACCTTCTGTTCTGGATTCATAAAATGGAGCCTAAAAACAGTGCGCTTTGTCAGCATGTGATGCATGCGAGTGTGAGAGAGAGTGTGTGTACAAATCATGAAAGTCTACAAACCTCTCTCAAATGAGTTCTTGATGTCATTGACCTCCACCTGAGAGCCAGACACTCTGAAAATACCCTGGTGCTGCAAACCTACACAGGCAAATCACAAGGACACACTTCAGGCTCTCTCTCTCTCTGTGTGTGTGTGTGTGTGTGTGTGTGTGTGTGTGGACATGCAATTATGCATCAGCTGTGCGTTACTAATTCATAACCACACTTCACCGTAGAGGTTAATGTAGCGGATGCAGCTCTCTACAATCAGTGGAATGGCCTTGGCAGAATCCTGAGCACAAACAAAACATCCAACATTCAGCGTTAACAGAAGGTGATAGGTGAAGGGGAAGTAAAGCACAACACTCAGACAAAGATGGAGGCAGAGACGCTACCTGGTGCCTGCTGTGAGAGTTTCGACGACGGCTACAAGGGAGAGAGGGAGAGAATAAAATCAGCACACACAAAAAAAGGCCTTCATTCTTTTCCATGCTGTTCAGCAAAATCAAGACAACAGCAGTACTTAAGGCAAGACACTACAGGGAGAAACGAGTTTCAGATTTTTGGATAATATCATCATCATCTATATATATAGTTTATTCATCCATTCTATCCACATTAACTGGATATGAGCAATCACGTGCTCTGACTACTCTACTACTAGGGTATCAGCTCATATACCGTGAGTAAAGAAAAACAAAATGGCAGTGCATGTTGCTGAACCATCTGAGGATGAAGTAAAAACTACTCGAAAACAAAGCCCCAAAAATAAAAAAAAAATTAAAAAAAAGCAGTAACAAGATATGGAATAAAAGCATTTGATGGTGAGAAGGTATCTTTTAAAAATTTTTTTTTCTAGAATTATTATCAGGGATGCAAACGGCGCGCCTTTTGGCGGATGCCGCCTTTTTCACGGCTGAATCGCGCCGATCCGGTTTTTTTTTTTTTGGGGGGGGGGGGGGGGGGTTGGAGTGTCTGATTATAATTTCATCAAAGTAAATTCTGTATATAAGCAAATGCCGTTACAGTCCATGAAACATAGGAAGTATAAGTATGAGAAGAAAACAGTAAATCAGAAAGCTGTGCACGTTTGTGCAGCTTTCTGATTTACTGTTTTCTTTTCATACTTATACTTCCTATGTTTCATGGACTGTAACGGCATTTGCTTATTTAGTAATTTTAATACAGAATTTACTTTGAAATTATAATCAGACACTCCAACGCCCCCCCCTAAAAAAAAAAAAAAAAAAAGGATCTGCGTGATTCAGCCGTGAAAAAGGCGGCATCCGCCAAAAGGCGCGCCGTTTGCATCCCTGCATTATTGCATTTTCACAAACTGCTCCTGTCATTTCGCCGGTTTGTTTACATTCTAAGCAGAAATTATTTTGTCTGACGTTTTGGATAAAGTTTTTATTTATCAAATTTTCAAGAAATAAAAAGGCTCTCTTTCTCAAAATCCAGTGAATGTGGATAGAATAAAACAGTTATTCTACTCAATCTCGTCATACTGTACATGGCTCAGAGCCTACTCAGTGCTATGTGCCTCGCCGGCTATCAGCTCGTATACAACTCGATTTCATGGAATAAATTTTTTTTTTTAAATATTATATCTCAAGTCAAAGTCCCTCTCACGCCAGAATCTGGTCTTCCCAGGCAGTTTCCTGTCCCAGTACTAACCAACTCTAAGGCGTATGGGTGAGGTACCGATCTCAGTTTCGATAGCCCTCAGCCTCTCGCCTATACAGCTAGGGTTACATGGGGGGTGGTGGTGGAGGGTTGGCTAGTCCTCTGGTAACCGCGAGATTTTGACTCCCCATTCACATCTGTATTGCAGCGTGCCTTGCCAGATGGTAGTATGTACCATTTTTATGATGGTCTTTGGTATGACCCGACTGCGAGTAGAATTCGCGATCTCCTGGTTGAGAGGCGGACCACTAGGCCAACTCACAGTATATGTGTACACACACGTCAAAAGTTGCTCATACATAGGTTTTTCTGTATTTTGACCATTTTCTACATTGTAGAACAATACTGAAGACATCAGAACTATGAAATAACACATGGAACATCCATCCATCCATTATCTGTAGCCACTTATCCTGTTCTACAGGGTCGTGGGCAAGATGGATCCTATCCCAGCTGACTATGGGTGAGAGGCAGGGTACACCCTGGACAAGTTGCCAGGTCATCACAGGGCTGACACATAGACACAGACAACCATTCACACTCACATTCACACCTACGCTCAATTTAGAGTCACCAGTTAACCTAACCTGCATGTCTTTGGACTGTGGGGGAAACCGGAGCACCCGGAGGAAACCCACGCGGACACGGGGAGAACATGCAAACTCCACACAGAAAGGCCCTCGCCAGCCGCTGGGCTCGAACCCAGGACCTTCTTGCTGTGAGGCAACAGCGCTAACCACTACACCACTGTGCCGCCCCCACATGGAACATATATGGAATTATTGTGATAAACAAAAAGTGTTCAAAAAACCACCTATGTTTAATATTTTAGATTCTTCAGCGTATCCAGCGTTTACCTTGATGACGCTTTACACACTATTGGCATCATCTTAACCAGCTTCATGAGGTCGTCACCTGGAACGCTTTTCAATTAACAGCTGTGCCTCGTCAAAAATTAATTAGTGGACGAGTTTCTTGCCTTCTTAATGCCTTTGAGAGCAAACCGTAAATAATAAAAGTACGAAATAAATAAATAGCTCTAGTCCACAACTGTAGTAATCCATATTATGTCAAGAACCGCTAACTAAGTAAAGGGAAACGACATCCACCATTACTTTAAGACATGACGTGACTTAATTAATAAAAATAAGGAAAAACCATCAAGTTAGAAGGTGTGTCCAAACTTGTGACTGGTGCTGTATATCTATCTCTAGTCAATTTAAATGCCATTATGATGTACATATAAGGTGTCTACATGTTCATTCCTATAATAATTAGAAGGATATTACAGAGGAATTTCCCAAAATGTACAGGACAAGACACATGTAATAGATGCTCATGTGTGAAATTCATTGAAATTGTATAGACATTGTACAATTTCATAAACTACAGGATATATGGAAGATCAGATGTTCTGTAAAAACATTTTTCCTGAGAACGTCAAACATAGTGAAGCAAACAAATCACCCAACCAATAATGATACAAACGAATGCATCAGGTTTAGATTAGTTCGACAAAGTCCCATGTAAATATTTGAAAACAATTCCAATATTAAAAAAATAATTAAAATCAAAACTCAACTGGCAATACTTAGCTGAAATATCTACTGTTTAAAAAAAACACCCCGTACCCCGGTAGTGTCATGTGTTCAGCTCAGTGTAATGACAGGACGAGAGAAAGAGGTCGAATTCTTACCTGGTGGTCATGATGTCGGCTCTGTAGCCTGTGAGGGGAAAAGACCGTTATGTATTATCTACATGTACAATAAAGACTGTTATATACGGCATATCTATATTTACACCTCCAAATTATGTACATCTTGTGTGCGTTGTATTCTGAGAATATCCTAAGCATGTGCATTAAAATTTCTGCTCATCAAGGATAAAACATTATTGTTGTATCAGACATAATGTGCAAGGCCCATCACCTGTGACCCCCAACTTCCTCTGTTCCTCATTTCCAGTCTTTTTTTTTTTTTAAATCATCATTTACGGGGACATATTATGAAAAACTCGCTTTTTCAGTGCTTGTGTACATAAACTTGTGTATCTGGAGTGCCTACTAGTCCACAAACTGAAATAAAACACCGGAGTCATTTTTTTTCTTTTGGGCTCCTATTTCAGAAAACGCGTCCTTCAACAAGCCGTTCAGATTTGGCTCAACTTTCTACGTCATTAGAATTATCCCGCCCCTCATCTGAGTCTCTCCGCTCATGGTTTGAGAACCGTCTTTCTAAATAAATATTCATGAAGAAAAAAGCGCTACCTGATTGGGCGGCAGAAGAGGGGGCGGTGTGAGCAGTGGCTCATTAACATTTAAAAGGTACAGGGACTCAAATGAGCCGTTTTGAACAGGGCTGTTTAGACAGGGTGAGAAGGAACTGTGGTGTTTTATCCTTGTAGTATTTTGACCAAAGCAGGTCACGGATGTTTCATTAAGATCTCAGGGAACAGTGTCAACTTGTGAAAAAGGGGAATAATATGCCACCTTAAAAAAAAAAAAAAAAAGGAGGGGAGGGCGGAGAGATGTGACTTAATTTCCTTAAAGGAGCCATTTTGGCGGTCATGAATCACACAGTGATGTCTTGTAATTATAGTGATGTAGTGTAGTAATGGTGTGTTGTGAAAAAGAACTTTAAAATAATACTACCTTCGCAAAAAAAAAAAAAAAAATTATATATATATATATATATATATATATATATATATATAAAATATTGTAAAATAAATGCAAACAACTGGGGGAAAAAAAAAAAAAGTCTTTCAGAAACTCACTTGTTGACCAAATATGAGGTTAATGAATAAGTTAATGACCAGGTTGCCTCTGTTAGGAGGTTAATACTTGGATGTAGCTGGATTAAAAAGAACAATAATGATAATAATGACCCGAAACATACATTTAAATTAATACAACCCCGATTCCAAAAAAGTTGGGACAAAGTACAAATTGTAAATAAAAACGGAATGCAATGATGTGGAAGCTTCAAAATTCCATATTTTATTCAGAATAGAACATAGATGACATATCAAATGTTTAAACTGAGAAAATGTATCATTTAAAGAGAAAAATGAGGTGATTTTAAATTTCATGACAACAACACATCTCAAAAAAGTTGGGACAAGGCCATGTTTCCCACTGTGAGACATCCCCTTTTCTCTTTACAACAGTCTGTAAACGTCTGGGGACTGAGGAGACAAGTTGCTCAAGTTTAGGGATAGGAATGTTAACCCATTCTTGTCTAATGTAGGATTCTAGTTGCTCAACTGTCTTAGGTCTTTTTTGTCGTATCTTCCGTTTTATGATGCGCCAAATGTTTTCTATGGGTGAAAGACCTGGACTGCAGGCTGGCCAGTTCAGTACCCGGACCCTTCTTCTACGCAGCCATGATGCTGTAATTGATGCAGTATGTGGTTTGGCATTGTCATGTTGGAAAATGCAAGGTCTTCCCTGAAAGAGACGTCATCTGGATGGGAGCACATGTTGCTCTAGAACCTGGATATACCTTTCAGCATTGATGGTGTCTTTCCAGATGTGTAAGCTGCCCATGCCACACGCACTAATGCAGCCCCATACCATCAGAGATGCAGGCTTCTGAACTGAGCGCTGATAACAACTTGGGTCGTCCTTCTCCTCTTTAGTCCGAATGACACGGCGTCCCTGATTTCCATAAAGAACTTCAAATTTTGATTCGTCTGACCACAGAACAGTTTTCCACTTTGCCACAGTCCATTTTAAATGAGCCTTGGCCCAGAGAAGACGTCTGCGCTTCTGGATCATGTTTAGATACGGCTTCTTCTTTGAACTATAGAGTTTTAGCTGGCAACGGCGGATGGCACGGTGAATTGTGTTCACAGATAATGTTCTCCGGAAATATTCCTGAGCCCATTTTGTGATTTCCAATACAGAAGCATGCCTGTATGTGATGCAGTGCCGTCTAAGGGACCGAAGATCACGGGCACCCAGTATGGTTTTCCGGCCTTGACCCTTACGCACAGAGATTCTTCCAGATTCTCTGAATCTTTTGATGATATTATGCACTGTACATGATGATATGTTCAAACTCTTTGCAATTTTACACTGTCGAACTCCTTTCTGATATTGCTCCACTATTTGTCGGCGCAGAATTAGGGGGATTGGTGATCCTCTTCCCATCTTTACTTCTGAGAGCCGCTGCCACTCCAAGATGCCCTTTTTATGCCCAGTCATGTTAATGACCTATTGCCAATTGACCTAATGAGTTGCAATTTGGTCCTCCAGCTGTTCCTTTTTTGTACCTTTAACTTTTCCAGCCTCTTATTGCCCCTGTCCCAACTTTTTTGAGATGTGTTGCTGTCATGAAATTTCAAATGAGCCAATATTTGGCATGAAATTTCAAAATGTCTCACTTTCGACATTTGATATGTTGTCTATGTTCTATTGTGAATACAATATCAGTTTTTGAGATTTGTAAATTATTGCATTCTGTTTTTATTTACAATTTGTACTTTGTCCCAACTTTTTTGGAATCGGGGTTGTATAAACAAGTGTTGCCAGGCAAAACAAACCTCACCTGGTAGCACTTATTTTATACATACATGTTGATAATGGTAATATTTCTCAAATCATCAGCTGTCAGGTTACAGCCCTTTGAAAACCCATGACCTTCAGTATGACCTTTCAAGGTCCAAGGTCATAGTGCCAAATGAAAGCCCACATGACACTTCCTATAAATTGATAAATATCTGTCTACCATGAACTGTTTTCAAGTTACAATTTTCTCTGAAAATCCGTGACCTTGAGTTTGACCTTTCAAGGCCACTCAAGGTCAAAGATCATGGTGCCGAATGAAAGGCCATATGGGAGTTCCTATATGCTCATAATAGTAAACATTTGTCTATCGGCAACCGTTTTTGAGTTTTAATGGAAAAGATGTTTTGACCGAAAGGTTGACCTTTCTGGTGACCTTGACCTTCACCTTGACCTGATTACCCCCAAAATTTAAGTCAGGTAATCTACAGACCACTGCTCACCTACACTGAAAATTTGAAGTCAATCGGTGCAACCGTCTAGACGCTAGATTGTTAACAGACAGACACACGCACAAACTGATTACAATACCTCGCCCCGCTTACTCCGTCATGGGTGAGGTAATTATGCTGGAGGGACACGGAATAAAAAGTTTAGCAGCAACCGGATCAGTCTCTGGATTTAAAATCTGATAAAAACCCGTGGTCTAAACTGACAAGGACCTACATGTGTGAACAAACAGTAGAATATAAAGCAGCTTGAAATATTTGGCATGGACGAACAGACCAAAATCCTCTACGAATGTCTCCACTGCTGTTTGACCTTGCAATGAAGAAAGTCAGAACTCTTATTCTCTGCAGTGGAGACACCAGATTAACTGTGGGGGTGCCAATAAATTTTGAAGCAAAGTGTTTGTGGTATTTCTACTCAGTACAATTTCTAATATATGAAGTGATCTTGGAGTAAAAAGTAAACCATGCTCCATTTCATGGTGGGTGCCAATATTTTTTTTTTTTTAGAATTGTATTTGACTGTATGCGTCTCGGATGCCTTGAAGCAGTTCAAGGTTTTTTGTTGCGTTTTGTTTTTTCCTCCCCCTAAAACATTTTCCATTTTTAATATTTTGCATCCTACTTTATTAGATGTAGTGTACACTCCTGTATTACCTTTTTTGATATTTATTTTTTTTGGTTCAGTTTTAATGGCATCCTTTTTATGCAGATGAAGTATCCTTTCTGGAAATAATCACATTTAATTCATTTAAAAAACACTCCTGCTGACTGTTTTTCATTAAAAGAGCCAAGCGACAGAAAAGCAATACAATCGGGCTTTTGCTTTTCTGTGTAGAACGTTTTCTTCAAGTCACTAATGAACAGTAATGCAGTTTGTGCATTCTCTTTCACATTTTCCACCAGTGTGGTTGCACAAGATCACTCGTATTACACTCCGATGGATAGACAGATATTTAAAATGGGGGGTGGGATGTGGAATGGCCATGAAACGCATGCATGGATGTGGATAAAGGAAGATGGTGAATACTGATGAATTCACCCTCCGCGATGCTCCTCTTCAGTAGATCGTGCTTGGCCTGCAGTTTGGAGATGAGGTTACTGCCTTCCAGATATTCCCGCAGTTTCTGTAACACACAGTCAATCTTAATGTGATTAGGCTGATAATTAATGATCTAATTACTCCAGGTCAGCACACACCAGTCCATTACTGAGTAAATAAAACTACTAGTGGGCAGAAACCACGACACTGGATGCACTTGTGATCTACTGCTTTATCTGGACACCATGAAGCCAAGCGTCATGATCTCAGTGCCACGGTCAGTAATAAACGTCATTTTAGACACACACACACAATGAAGATCTTAGTCCATTGTCTGAGCTGTGCGTGTGTGAGGACGATGACAGAAACTCATACAGTGAAGTAGAAGAGCTCCGTCTCCTGCTGGTTGGCTCGTCTCTTGGCCAGGCTGGGTTTGCTGAGGTAGGTGTCGGACACGCTGGACTTGACTGACTCGGTGGAGCGGCTGTGCTGGAAACTCTCAGACACGTCATAATCCTCCATGTTCAGCATGTCCTGGATGGTGCTCAAGGTGGCCTCTGAGGTTTTCTTCACCTGTACAGGACGAGACACGTGGAATCAATCCAAAGTTATGAAGAAATTCATAAGAGGTAACAAATTCCTGATGCCATAAAATGCCATACTACATTTGGGGGAGGGGGTGGGTAGGTAAGTAAATAAGTAAATAAATAAGTATCACATCTTCCCATGAAGGAATTTGATCATTCCTAGGTCCTTACCATGAGCTGTAAGGAAGTATTCTATCCTTATTGACATGCAATTCTTAAAAACGCTGATGATTAACGAGTCAATAATCAAAGCTGTCGAAACCAAATCAGGAACTAGAAAGAGTGTTCCTTTATATGGATGCCAAAACCTCCTGGAATATTACATCTCCAGGACCTTCTCCATTTCCACAATTATAGCCACGCCCCCGAATGTAACCGGAGACTGATTACATTTCAGTGTGGTATGACTGCAACCCACTGATGAAAATGAAATGCGATGAAACAGGAATTATAACTTCTGACACAAGCTCAGAATTTTTTCTTAAAAATAAATAAATAACTTCCAAAGTTTTTTTCATTAAATGGTGTTCATGGAGGGCGGCACGGTGGTGTAGTGGTTAGCGCTGTCGCCTCACAGCAAGAAGGTCCTGGGTTCGAGCCCCATGGCCGGCGAGGGCCTTTCTGTGCGGAGTTTGCATGTTCTCCCCGTGTCCGCGTGGGTTTCCTCCGGGTGCTCCGGTTTCCCCCACAGTCCAAAGACATGCAGGTTAGGTTAACTGGTGACTCTAAATTGACCGTAGGTGTGAATGTGAGTGTGAATGGTTGTCTGTGTCTATGTGTCAGCCCTGTGATGACCTGGCGACTTGTCCAGGGTGTACCCCGCCTTTCGCCCGTAGTCAGCTGGGATAGGCTCCAGCTTGCCTGCGACCCTGTAGAAGGATAAAGCGGCTAGAGATAATGAGATGAGATGAGATGAGGTGTTCATGGAAAGCCACAGAACTGCTGCTCGCTGGATGTTTTTTGTTTTTCACACCATTCTCTGTAACATCTAGAGAACGTTACCGTATAAACTATCATGATTACAATTACAGAGTTCCTGAGAATTGATTTATATTGTGTGGGGACTCCAGATGGGACTGTATTTGAAGAGAGAGAGAGAGAGAGAGAGAGAGAGAGAGTATTTGCTGAAGAACCTTATTGCACGAATTAAGCCTCCATCAGCACTTTGGCTCTGCCCTTTTACACGGCGAGGGCTGCAGGAAACAGCTGGTCTGCCAGCAACCGGTAATAAACAACCCTCCTCTCCAACAGCGAGAAAAAGAGAAAGGCATGCGGGTGTGTGTGTGTGTGTGTTAGATACATAGACGCAGAGAGAGAACACGAGTGAGAGAGGTGGCAGCTGGTAGGGAGGAGTAGAAGATGCAGAGATTTTTATTTGCATTTTATATCAGCCTAAACTGCCTTAATTTTATAGCCTGAACATGTTTGTTGTTTGTGTGTATACACACACACTCTCTCTCTCTCTCTCTCTCTCTATATATATATATATATATATATATATATATATATATATATATATATATATATATATATATATATATATATGTGTGTGTGTGTGTGTGTGTGTGTGTGTGTGTGTGCATGCATGCGCGCACGTGTGTGTGTGTGCGTGTGTGAGTGAGAGAGAGAGAGAGAGAATGTGAGTGTGTGTGTGAGTGAGTAAAACTCATTTAATTCTTCGTTCTCGGTGGAGGTACAGCTGTTAAGGTGTTTGTTCATATATAATGTGTGTTTCTCACCTCCTCATTCTCAATCTTTAGTGTGGAAAGACGAGACTGGAGCTGCTGATAGCGGAGAAGTAGTTCAGCCTGCACCTGCGGCATTGCCGTGATCTGACTCACCTGCCATCACACACACACACTCAGAGAGTTACTGGTTTATCTGTAATCCACTATACACTACATCCTCTATTCTAAGCACACTTTCATTCTGGTGTTTTATTTATCTCTATAAATGACCAGGCTGCAGTTAAAAAAAAAAAAAAAAAAAAAAAGGTGGTGTGTGTGTTACATCTGATGAGCACTAGGTGGCGCCTGACCTGGTCCCCCATGTGAGACTGGAAGATGAAGCGTGCAGGTGGTGTGAATGCAGTGGGGTGAGTCTCCATAAAGCGCTGGCGGTCACTTCGGGGGTCCAGACCCTCCACTGCCCCCTCCAGGATGTCCAGACCCTCATGACGAGATGTCTCTAGACTGTACTCGGCCGACAGGTATGTGCGCAGTGCACGGCTCAGGCTGGAGTGGTAGCCCAGGTCACAGCACTGGCAAACACATGTACACACAAAAACCCTTTTAGTTTAACAAAACACCCAGTCACATGACTCGTGTGGAAGGAAAAAAAAAAAGCTCAGTTGGTGTAGACATATAAACTCCAAAGAAATCATGTCATTTAAAAAAAACTCTGTCACTTTCTGTACAGCAAAAACTTACAGAAGAATCAATCCCCTGAGGAAATGCAGTCAGCTTGGCACCACACCTCAAACTCCATTATACAAAACTTGACGAGTGATGTGACGGTGGTGTGTGGGGATCCATTCGGATATAGCTGATGATTATTTTGCTATAGCGGTACACCCCGAAGCGTTTGACTCCTCTTATACCACAGCAATTTGAAACCAATCACAACTCATCTCATCTCATTATCTGTAGCCGCTTTATCCTTCTACAGGGTCGCAGGCAAGCTGGAGCCTATCCCAGCTGACTACGGGCGAAAGGCGGGGTACACCCTGGACAAGTCACCAGGTCATCACAGGGCTGACACATAGACACAGACAACCATTCACACTCACATTCACACCTACGCTCAATTTAGAGTCACCAGTTAACCTAACCTGCATGTCTTTGGACTGTGGGGGAAACCGGAGCACCCGGAGGAAACCCACGCGGACACGGGGAGAACATGCAAACTCCGCACAGAAAGGCCCTCGCCGGCCCCGGGGCT
>NC_083589.1:57358881-57378881 GCF_027579695.1 Neoarius graeffei
TCCTCACATGCCCACACACGCCCCGCGAGCGCGCTGGGATCTGTAAACACCGCAAACCCGGAAGAAGAATAATTACGAATTACGAGAATTTCTGAAGCCTTATGCGCCTCGCCTCATCTATACGCTCTTGCCAGTATCTGTTGGCGTTGTCGGTGACAACAAGCCACAGCACCAAGACCAGCAACACTAACGACTCCATGTCCTCCATGTTTATTGTTTACTATTCGGGTCGTGAGACTACCGCTTAAAAGCTCACTGAATCAGTGACATACAGAGCATCGTGGACGAGTTCGCGGAGCGCAAGGCTCGTCGTATGGCCTTCAAATAATGCGCGCAGTAGGCTATTGATGTTTTATTATGAGCCATGTACAGTATGTCGCCTAATGTTTTTTTGTTTCTGAGTTACATGTTCGTTTGAAGGACTTAATGTACAAAATAACATAGTTGCACCCCGTAGTGTTGAAATTGGTAAACACAGTGCATTCAGTGAGGTTTGCACCGCCCTCCTTTTATTTCTGACTCTTCCTGTCACCGTTGCAACCTCTGAGCGCTCATTCGTATGCCCTTCAAATAATGTGCACAGTATAGGCTATTGATGTTTTATTATGAGCCATGTACAGTATCCTAATGTTTTTTGTTTCTGAGTTACATGTTCGTTTGAAGGATTTGATGTACTAAATAACATAGTTGCACCCGGTAGTGTTGAAATTGGTAAACACCACAGTTGCGGACATTTTGTAGCCTAAAATGATGTTATGATAAGCTTTAATAAAGGGCCCGGTCATTTGCCCCGCCCCCGGCCCGGCTCTGACTTGTTCCGCCACTGTCACTGATGTCACTGTTTGCGCTGCTTAACGACATCACGTGACGTCCACCCACTTTTGCTAACTCCACCCAATTTGTCCACCCACTTCCAGCCAGCACGGTTCAGCGCGGTTGTAGTCGAAATGCAACTCCAACAGCCCCGCTCAGCTCGACTCGGCACGGCACGGCTCAGCCGCGTTTGTAGTGGAAAAGCGGCATAAGTTGCAGTTATTGCTGCACAAGGGGGTCACACCAGATACTGAAAGCAAAGGTTCACATACTTTTGCCACTCACAGATATGTAATATTGGATCATTTTCCTCAATAAATAAATGACCAAGTATAATATTTTTGTCTCATTTGTTTAGCTGGGTTCTCTTTATCTACTTTTAGGACTTGTGTGAAAATCTGATAATGTTTTAGGTCATATTTATGCAGAAATATAGAACATTTTAAAGGGTTCACAAACTTTCAAGCACCGCTGTATGCACGCTACTGAGTGCGCTTCTAGTTTGTTTGTTTGTTTGTTTGTTTGTTTGTTTGTTTGTTTTTGTGATTATGTGAGTGGAAAAATGCCTGAAACTTCATTTCAACATGTTATGCTCTGAAATTGCACATGTGAACTCAAGTAAACCAAAGCAACATCCTGTAAACAGTGTGATCACATTTGAAAAGGAATTCTTAGTATGAGAATAAATTAAACATAAAAATCTTATCCATGACAAGTCCAGATCAGATATAATGTCCTTTTGAGAGAAGTTAACAAGATAAGAAAACTTTACGTAATGCCAGTCATATACATCAAGCCATAGAGCTTCCTCATCCATACACCGGAAAAATAAATGATCAGTAGTTTCACGATTACAGAAAGAAAGAAAAAAACACGATTACTGGGTTTAATTCTGAATTACTGTCTTAACTTTTTATCCTCATTTTGTTTGTGTACTTATACGTGCCTTACAAGGGTCTGAGAGAAACAGCATTTCGATCCTGTCTATTGGCCCTTTTCCACTACCCTTTTTCAGCTCACTTCAGCTCGCTTCAGCTCACTTCAGCCCGACACGGCTCGCGTTTCGACTATCAAAGAACAGCACGACTCAGCTCGCTTCAGCCCTGCTTAGCCCCTAAAACTCGCACGGTTTTGGAGTGGGGCTGAAGCGAGCCAAACCGAGCCGAGTGGGGCTGGGGCGTGAGCAGACACTCCCCTGTGCACTGATTGGTGAGGAGGCGTGTCCTCACATGCCCACACACGCCCCACGAGCACGCTGGGATCTGTAAACACCGTAAACCTGGAAGAAGGAGAATTACGAGAATTTCTGAAGCCTTATGCGCCTCGCCTCATCTATACTCTCTTGCCAGTATCTGTTGGCGTTGTCGGTGACAACAAGCCACAGAACCAAGACCAGCAACACTAACGACTCCATGTCCTCCATGTTTATTGTTTACTATTCGGGTCGTGAGACTACCGCTTAAAAGTTCACTGATGTCACTGTTTGCGCTGCTTAACGACATCACGTGACGTCCACCCACTTTCGCTAACTCCACCCAATGTGTCCACCCACTTCCAGCCAGCACGGTTCAGCGCGGTTGTAGTCGAAATGCAACTCCAACAGCCCCGCTCAGCTCGACTCAGCCCAACTCAGCACGGCACGGCTCAGCCCGACTCAGCCGCGTTGGTAGTGGAAAAGCGGCATATGTGCTTTACATGTGGCAGAACTGACAATCAAGTTGACTTGAACTTCATAACAAATCACTTCATTTAATATTTAAGACTGCAATTCTTTGGCTTTGGGAATTATGGGGAATTTAATATTTAGTTTGTAACACATGAAGAGTCATTTTCAAGTAGAATTCTGAAATCGAGTTTGTGTAGGGTATGAAATGTCATTAAACATGTTTCTAAATGTGTTGTTTGGGATTTAGGCTTCATTAAAGACACAGCTTCCAGTTAAAAGTTGTGGGAGAGAAGGGGTGAGAGTAACGAAACGTTAAATAGAGTCGGAGTGGTTTTAGGGCGGCACGGTGGTGTAATGGTTAGCGCTGTCACCTCACAGCAAGAAGGTTCTGGGTTCGAGCTCAGAGGCTGACGGGGAGCCTTTCTGTGCAGAGTTTGCATGTTCTCCCCGTGGGTTTCCTCCGGGTGCTCCGGTTTCCCCCACAGTCCAAAGACATGCAGGTTAGGTTAACTGGTGACTCTAAATTGAGCGTAGGTGTGAATGTGAGTGTGAATGGTTGTCTGTGTCTATGTGTCAGCCCTGTGATGACCTGGCGACTTGTCCAGGGTGTACCCCGCCTTTCGCCCGTAGTCAGCTGGGATAGGCTCCAGCTTGCCTGCGACCCTGTAGAACAGGATAAAGCGGCTAGAGATAATGGATGGATGGATGGTTTTAGTTATAGAATTAAATATGATATAATCTCCAGCTAAATCATATTAAGGAAGAAATTCTCATATGATACTTTAACTAAGTGAGTAATCAATCAAATACCTTTCTCCATCTAGTCCTTGTTATACAATGATTTGTTTTTATCCGTGATATACTGTACAACCCCAATTCCAAAAAAGTTAGGATACTGTGTGAAACAGAACTAAAAACAGAATGTGAAGATTTGCAAATCATGAAAACCCTATATTTCATTGAAAATAGTACAAAGACAATGTATCAAATGGCTGCATGGGCAAACAGTGCAACAATTTCAGAATAACGTTCCTCAACGTAAAATTGCAAAAAATTTGGGGATCACATCATCTATGGTCCATAATATCATTTAAAGACTCCGAGAATCTGGAGAAATCTCTGTATGCAAGAGACAAGGCTGAAAACTGACATTGGATGCCTGTGATCTTCAGGCCCTCAGGCGACACTGTATTAAAAGCAGACACGTGTCTGTAGTGGAAATCACTGTATGGGCTCAGGAACACTTCAGAAAACCATCGTCTGTGAAAGCACTTCATTACTGCATCCACAAATGCAAGTTAAAACCAGATATAAACAATATCCAGAAACACCGCCACCTTCTCTGAGCCCGAGCTCTTTTAAGATGGTCTGAGGCGAAGTAGAAAATTGTCCCGAGGTCTGACAAATCAAAAGTAGAAATTCTTTTTAGAAATCATGGACACCGTGTCCTCCAGGCTAAAGAGCAGAGGGACCATCCAGCTTGTTATCAGTGCACAGTTCAAAAGCCAGCGTTTCTGATGGTATGAGGGGGCATTAGTGCACATGACATGGGTAGCTTGTACATCTGGGAAGGCATCATTAATGCTGAATGATATTTACACGTTTCAGAGCAATATGCTGCCATCCAGACAAAATCTTTTTCAGGGAAGTCCTTCCTTCTTTCAGCAAGACAATGCCGAACCGCTTTCTGCACATATTAAAACTGCATGGCTCTGTAGTAAAAGAGTGCAGGTGCTAAACTGGCCTGCTGCAGTCCAGATCTGTCTCCCATGTAAAACATTTGGTGCATTATGAAGCGCAAAATACGACAAAGGAGAGCCCGAACTTTTGAGCAACTGAAATTGTATGTCAGGCAAGAATGAAACAACATTTCTCTTTCAGAACTACAGCAATTGGTCTCCTCAATTCCCAAATGTTTACAGAGTGTTGTGAAAAGTAGAGGTGATGCAAGACAGTGGTAAACATGTCCCTGTCCCAACTTTTCTGAAACGTGTTGCTGACATCAAATTCAAAATGAGTATATATATATATATATATATTTTTTTAAATCTCAGTTTCAACATTTGATATGTTGTTTTTGTACTATTTTCAATGAAATATTGGGCTTCCATGATTTGCACATTATCACATTTTGTTTTTATTTACAGTTTACACAGCGTCCCAACTTTTTTGGAATTGGGGTTGTAATTATCTCATCTCATTATCTCTAGCCGCTTTATCCTTCTGCAGGGTCGCAGGCAAGCTGGAGCCTATCCCAGCTGACTACGGGCGAAAGGCGGGGTACACCCTGAACAAGTCGCCAGGTCATCACAGGGCTGACACATAGACACAGGCAACCATTCACACTCACATTCACACCTACGCTCAATTTAGAGTCACCAGTTAACCTAACCTGCATGTCTTTGGACTGTGGGGGAAACCGGAGCGCCCGGAGGAAACCCACACAGACACGGGGAGAACATGCAAACTCCGCATAGAAAGGCCCTCGCCGGCCACGGGGCTCGAACCCGGACCTTCTTGCTGTGAGGCGACAGCGCTAACCACTACACCACCGTGCCACCATGGGTTGTAATTATATACTGCATAATGTATAAAATTGTAACAGATTTCAAGAACAGACAGTCAAATTTAACATCAGGTTTTAACACACACACACACACCTTTTTTTATTTTATCATTATTATTTTTATTATTTTACAGTTTACACAGCGTCCCAACTTTTTTGGAATTTTTTAGACTGTGTGTGTGTATACACCAATCAGCCATAACATTCAAGCCACTAAAAATGCTTGCCCATTTTTCCTGCTTCTAACACATCAACTTCAGGAACTGAGTGATCTCTTGCTGCCGAGTATATCCCACCCCTTCACAGGTGCCACTGTAATGAGATAATCAATGTTATTCACTTCACCTGTCAGTGGTTTTAATGTTATGGCTGATCGGTGTATTTCCATGTTTATGTTTATGTGCAGAAAATTACAGAAAACATTATAACCGTGGCAGCACGGTGGTGTAGTGGTTAGCAAGAAGGTCCTGGGTTCGAGCCCCGTGGCCGGCGAGGGCCTTTCTGTGTGGAGTTTGCATGTTCTCCCCGTGTCCGCGTGGGTTTCCTCCGGGTGCTCCGGTTTCCCCCACAGTCCAAAGACATGCAGGTTAGGTTAACTGGTGACTCTAAATTGAGCGTAGGTGTGAATGTGAGTGTGAATGGTTGTCTGTGTCAGCCCTGTGATGACCTGGCGACTTGTCCAGGGTGTACCCCGCCTTTCACCCGTAGTCAGCTGGGATAGGCTCCAGCTTGCCTGCGACCCTGTAGAACAGGATAAAGCGGCTAGAGATAATGAGATGAGATGAGATTATAACCATGCTTTGGAAATACAATACCCAATGCTACCCATAATATATTTTAAAAGAATATATCAAAATTAAAACTGACCACATTTAACTGGATTAAAGCCATGATCTCATCATGGAGCAGTTGTTATTTGAAGTTAACTACTGTTAGAAAATAAGCCTGTAAAGAACAATCCACATCCACAATTCTAAATAACTTGATTTAAAAGTTCTGTAAAAAAAATTAAACATTAAAAATAATGTTAGTGCCCATATCTTCATAATGGCCCATAATAGCGACGAGGTAAATTTTTTTTTTTTTTTAAATCAGGCGTTAGGTGAACCCTGAAATATTTTTCAACCCTTTCTGTTTTGTTCATTGGTACATAATTAGGATAGGGACAGATTATTTTAACACCCTGTGGGCTTTGAGACACCCTAAAAGTGTTGATGCAAAAAGATATCGTGAATTGTTTGAGAGGTTTCATTCTTCCAGGTTAGCAGTGTTCAAGCTCGTAGAAATTGTGAATAAACTGAGAGAAACTCGGGTGAAAATCTGCAACTCGGAGTCAACACATGTACAATCTGCCCTCGTACTGTATATAATGTGACTTATACATACACTAATGGCATTTAGCACACGCTCTTATCCAGAGCAGCATACAACACACCCAGAGCAGCCTGGGGAGCAGTTAGGAACCTTACTCAAGGGCACTTCAGCCATTCCTGCTGGGCCACGGAATTGAACCAGCAACCTTTTAGTCCCAAAGCTGCACCTCTAACCTTTAGGCCATGGCTTCGCTTATACAGATAGTACTGTCCATATACAGTACTGTGCAAATGTTTTAGGCACCCTATTTTTTTCTCATACAAACTTTGTTATCGATTTCTATTTTATGACTTCTACATTATTGAGTCAAAACATTATAAAAAACATTTTGGAGTCCAAACGTTCGTTTTTTTCCAGCACAAAATTAAATATTACCGAAAAAAGAGTTTGTATCTGAGATCTGAGCGGCATATTCCATTCCATAAGAGCGCACTTTTCAGATGAACAAAGAAAACATAATGAAGGCTGCTGGGTTTCGGTGCAAAATGAAGACGCGAGTGTGACAGTCAAAGTGTCCAGAAGAACTGCGGCTGGTTCTGGAAGATGCTCAGTAAAACCTACAGCTCATTTCCACATAAAGCTGCACTCACTTCTGTGTTTTGTTTTGTTTTTTTAAACCAAAGGGTCGTCGCACACCAAATATTGACTTCGCTTCATTTATTATGGTTTACTGATCACTGTTTATCATATTTTTTAACGTTGAAACATTTCATTTCATTATTTTTTGGTCTACAGCATTTCTTTAGATGTGCCTTTGACTTTTGCACAGGACTGTCTCATCTCATTTCATCTCATTATCTCTAGCTGCTTTATCCTTCTACAGGGTCGCAGGCGAGCTGGAGCCTATCCCAGCTGACTACGGGCGAAAGGCGGGGTACACCCTGGACAAGTCGCCAGGTCATCACAGGGCTGACACATAGACACAGACAACCATTCACACTCACATTCACACCTACGCTCAATTTAGAGTCACCAGTTAACCTAACCTGCATGTCTTTGGACTGTGGGGGAAACCGGAGCACCCGGAGGAAACCCACGCGGACACAGGGAGAACATGCAAACTCCGCACAGAAAGGCCCTCGCCGGCCACGGGGCTCAAACCCGGACCTTCTTGCTGTGAGACGACAGCGCTAACCACTACACCACCGTGCCGCCCGCACACGACCGTATAGATATATAATTCCATGTTGGTGTGTTATTGGGATGAACTTGTGACTTCCAATAGCATGACCTGCTGATAAAAACAAAGGGGGGGGGAGGATTCTTGGGAGGGAACGTAGCATTGTGAAATGCTGGGCTGAAATTCCCAGGAGGCTTTGCGCTGAACGGGACCCACCCGAGCTCGTGCAGGTCGTCATGTCGTCACTGCACGTCACGCAGACTCTCTGCTCTGCACAGCAGCACAACTGCATCCGAGACAACTGCATCAGCTTCATGACGCACAGCCAAAAAAACACATGTAAACACTGGACTCGCTTCGGAAGAAGTGTGTCATTTCACGCGCTGCTAATCCTCTCTTCGAGTCCTTTTTCTTTCATCCAAAATGATCTTGTTTTATTTGAGAAATGAAACTTTATTTTGGTTTAAGTCATCAGTTAGGCCTAATGGATTTTACTCAGGAATAAAGTTTATTGATGATGCAGTACCTGAGTGTACAAAAAAAACCCACACATACTGAAGTAGACGTGTATATCATGTCAGTCTTGCATTAAAAAAAAAGACAACAATTAAAGGATTGTAAGGCTTTTCATGTTCGAACAGGCCTACTGCGTCAGGAAGAACATCCTGCTCCAGGAAGAGGTTACTATAAATACAAACATTATTCATACAGACTGAAATATGAACTCAAATGCATTGTTGTATATGTGTTTGTGTTGTTGATGATGATGATGATGATGAGGAGGAGGAGGTGTAATTGATGATATTGATATTTTATTTCTAATAAACAAACAACAACCCTCCAGCATCCACCCACATATCACATAAGCAGCACAGTGAAGAAGCCATTGCAGCTCTAATATGAAGAGATGAAGCTCTATTCCAGGACACAACCGCATGCATACCTGATTTTGGATAAGTAACGATCCATATGTCACTACTTCTGAGGGAGAAGTTCGCGATCTCGTCCATCTTCCCTCGACAAAAAGGAGGAAGGCGAACTCCATGATGCTCGAAGTATTTGCTCTCGTACTCTATCGGGGTGCTCGGTGTGTCCACCTCGCTCTCTGCCATCTTCACAGCCAAGGAGTCGAACAGCAATGCAGTTAATTCCTGGTGTTTTTGGAGAGAAAAGGATGCATTTGATATCACGGAGATGGCAGATCGTCGCGGTTGTTCCGGCCAAGACGTGCAGGACTGCAGGCGCCTTGATCTCCAGCCAATCACATTCCCCTGAAGTGATGTAATGCCACGACTCTCTCTCTCTCTCCTCAGCATCAGCACCAGTCTAAGGGGCGTGGCCTCAGCCGCTTACTCCCTTAACCCTTTGATGCAAAACATATGCACACCCCTTCTAATGCACAACATGGGTCAAAAATGACCCGGCTGAGTTTTTATCTTCTATATCTTCGCAATAAATTCATTCCATCATTCAGTATTCAAGGTATTCCTCAATTAACTTGTTTGTGATCATCATACATCCTTATTTTATTTTTTCCTTTCTTACTTTTTGAATAAAAACCCTTTTTGTATCACTACCCTTCTAATGCACAACATGGGTCAAAAATGACCCGCATTCATTTTCCAGGTTATTTCATGCTGACTGAGTTTTTCTTTGCTCTATCTTTTGAAATCAGTTTATTTTATGATTGAATATTCCAAGTATTCTTTAAATATCTTGCTTTTAATTACCACAAATCATTAATTTCATTTTTTCTTTCCTACTCTATGAACAAAAATACTTTTTATATGACTACACATGGGTCATCCAAGTGTGATTTAAAATTAAATGTCTTAATACTATAATACCGTAAAATACCAAATAATAGCCGAGTTCCAATTAACCGCTGAGTTCCCTTTAACGGCCGGGTGTACGCGTGTGTTGTGACAAATAAAGGCCGGTTCCGAATACTCGCCGGGGTCTAAAAAAAAAAAAAGCGTCCGAACGTTCTATCTAGAATCTTGAGGCCCAGCACTTTTCTGGTTTTCTGGTGTTTAAACGATTTTGCATTGCATAGTTTTCTACCGAAACAATATGAATGAATGAATGAATGAATGAATGAAATTATTTCTATAATACTGTTTACAACATTTTGTTACGTGATAATAAACATGCCATTTCAATGTTATAATCTTGGTCTACCGTAATATTTCTTGAGGAGTGCAACTCCGTAACTTTTGACAGATGTCTTAGCCACCCCTTTGGGTATACCCAACGAAAGCCAGCGTGTGTGGTGACATTGAGGACTGCGGGTTTCCAAGGTTGGACTGCTGCTTCTGTTAAACGACCTAAATTGCCGAATGCATGCGTCAAAGCACACACTGAGTTTTATTAAAGACCTTATACCATTTCACTTGCCCTTACCCATTCGGATCTGGAAGACGCTTTACAAAAAAGGTGAGAGCGTTCTAACATGCATTTCAGTCTGCTCGCGGCCAATCTAATCCAAGGGGCCTTTTCAACAAGTAATCTGTCGTGCAAGTTGGGCAGAAGCACGCGTCAGGCAGGCAACATGTAGGCCTACAAGTCAGTAACCTATTCAACTAACTTTCATCCGAACTTTAAGTTTTCTACGGGGTCGAGCCACCGTACCAACTCACTCGGGGAATAGGCTCATATCGGCCAAATAGGGAGACGTCTTGGAGAGAAATGTGAGAATGCAAGATGACAGTATGTAGCCACTGCAGGTCACTTATTTTTCAGCATAAGAAAAAACCCTTTGGTTTGACACTTCGCACCCTAATTATGTTGCTTCAACGTCGCGCCCTCCATGCAATTTCAGATTGACAGACATCGCGAAGCGCAAAGGGTGGAGGCTGCATGGGTGAGGGTGATAGCAAGTGACCATAACTTTGCAGAGTAATTAAATCACAGTGCTGCGCACAGACAATGGTGTGGTTTCTTGATTATTTTGTAAAGCATGCGCTTAACTAGTCATTAACAGGAAAAGGTGTGTGATTTATCCTTTATCCACCCCGACTGTGCCATGCGAAGATGCATTCTGCGTCTTCAAAATTCCCCGAAGTCGGCACCGTGCTATCTGTAATCTAACTCTAAACAAACTGTAAGTTATACTGGTTAAAAGTAGGCCTATCTGAGAATGATTTTTTTCCCCGTTTTGAGGTAGATTTTGGGGAAGGTGTTTGTGAAGAAATTAATCGCCTGTTCCAAATAGCCGCCTAGTCTCTAATACGCGCCGGGTCTCTTACGTGATTGAGACAAATAATAGCCCGGGCTATTATTTGGTATTTTACGGTAATAATTTGTTTCAAGTAATTACTTTAGCAGTGAACGGGGCCAGTTATTTATTTATTTATTAACTACACTACCGTTCAAAAGTTTGGGGTCACTTTGAAATGTCCTTATTTTTGAAAGAAAAGCACTGTTCTTTTCAATGAAGATCACTTTAAACTAATCAGAAATCCACTCTATGCATTGCTAATGTGGTAAATGACTATTCTAGCTGCAAATGTCTGGTTTTTGGTGCAATATCTCCATAGGTGTATAGAGGCCCATTTCCAGCAACTCTCACTCCAGTGTTCTAATGGTACAATGTGTTTGCTCATTGCCTCAGAAGGCTAATGGATGATTAGAAAACCCTTGTACAATCATGTTAGCACAGCTGAAAACAGTTGAGCTCTTTAGAGAAGCTATAAAACTGACCTTCCTTTGAGCAGATTGAGTTTCTGGAGCATCACATTTGTGGGGTCGATTAAATGCTCAAAATGGCCAGAAAAATGTCTCGACTATATTTTCTATTCATTTTACAACTTATGGTGGGAAATAAAAGTGTGACTTTTCATGGAAAACACAAAATTGTCTGGGTGACCCCAAACTTTTGAACAGTAGTGTATGTAGTTAGCTAAGCCAACTACAATAAAATTAGCTAACTAAAGTAGAATATGTCAACAGCTCGGTAGCTAATCGTAATTACTTGTAACTTTCTGACAAGTAATCTACTCACTCTCAAGGGAACCTAAACATCATCAATTTTTTTCCTAAGGTAATGTTAGAACAATTGAAAAACATTACTTCCATGTATTAGATGGGCAAAGGGCGCTGTGCTGAGCTGTGAACTGTCTGACACAAGCACAATTCACAGTTCCCACCAAACGCTGGAGTAAATGCATGCGGGTCGGTTCTGACCCATGTGTGTAAACTTGATGTAGAATTACAAAAGCTGTGCTTGTTCATAACTTAAGAAAGGAAGAATAAAAATGATGATTTGTGCGAAACAAAAACAAGATATTTACTGCATATTTGGAAAAGTAAATGACAAAATGAATTTATTACAAAAGTATATCATAGAAACACTCAGCCATACATGAAATAACCTGGATAATGAATGCGGGCCGTTTTTGACCCATGTTGTGCATTAGAAGGGTAGTGATACAAAAAGGGCTTTTATGCAAAAAGTAAGAAAGGAAAAAATAAAATAAGGATGCATGATGATCAAAAACAAGTTAATTGAGGAATACCTTGAATGCTGAATGATGGAATGAATTTATTGCAAAGATATAGAAGATAAAAACTCAGCCGAGTCACTTTTGACCCATGTTTTGCATCAAAGGGTTAAATCCGGAAGTGATCTTCGATTACACTCACCGGCCACTTGTTCTTTGATTCTAAGATCCCAGTTCTTGGCTGCAGGAAACCAATGTGGTCTTCTGTTTTGTGTTGCATGCTGAGATGCTTTTCTGCTCACCACAGTTGTAAAGAGTTCCAATGAGTTGCTATATCCATCCATCCTTCATGGCAAAAAAAAAAAGAAGCTCCAACCAAGCTGGCCATTTTCCTCTGACCTCTCTTATCAACAAGGCGTTTGTTTCCACCCACAGAACTGTTGCTCACTCACTCAGTGTTTTTTATTTTCCGCACCATTCTGTCTGTGTAAACTCTCGAGATTGTACTGTTGTGTGTGAAAACCCCAGGATCAGCCATTTCTGAAATATTCAAACCAGCAGTCCATCTGGCTCAAACTAACACCCATGCCACACACAGTGAACAAAAGTCACACTTCATTGTGAGATCAGAATGTTTCCCATGAGGGCGGCACGGTGGTGTGGTTGTTAGCACTGTTGCCTCACAGCAAGAAGGTTCTGGGTTCGAGCCCAGTGGCCGGCGAGGGCCTTTCTGTGTGGAGTTTGCATGTTCTCTGCATGGGTTTCCTCTGGGTGCTCCGGTTTCCCCCACAGTCCAAAGACATGCAGGTTAGGTTAACTGGTGGCTCTAAATTGACCGTAGGTGTGAATGTGAGTGTGAATGGTTGTCTGTGTCTATGTGTCGGCCCTGTGATGACCTGACGACTTGTCCAGGGTGTACCCCGCCTTTCGCCCGTAGTCAACTGGGATAGGCTCCAGCTTGCCTGCGACCCTGTAGAACAGGATAAAGCGGCTACAGATAATGAGATGAACGTGGTTTTATTCACAAACACATTTTATGGAAAATATCCACGAAAGTTTCATATAAAACTAGTTAAAACAGTTTTGTTAGTCCACTCACTTATTGGACAGTTGACAGTTTCTGTTATGTAAGGGCGACAGATGGATGTAATCACAGGAAGAGTTTTATTGAAAGCACGCGAACAAACAGATCTAAAACATAGACAAAGGCAGAGTCGAAAAACAGGCAGCGGTCAAATGAGGCACAGACAGGATATCAGAGGGAATACAATACTCACAGTCCAAAAACACAAACAGGGTCAAAACCAGAAAAGTGACATAAAATACAAGGCTTTCACAAAGTCTGTGTGTTACTCAGAGTCCTTATATGTATGTGCTGTGATTGCACTTTAATCAGGAACAGGTGCATGGTCATTAGTCCTAATGGCGCTGCGTGCGCATGCAAACATGCATTGATGTGACAGTTGTAACCAGACAGCTATTTGACATATCAAGTTTTATATTCAATCGTAACTATACAGTAGTGATGTAAAGTGAAAGCGCTGGTTCACTGCTGTCCACCAGGCGGCCAGCAGAGTCACACCATAGTAAGTGTCGTGGTGTTGTTTCTGGCGCATGGCATGCGGTGTCAAAGAAAGGAATAAATATGTATTGTAACTGCAATGCGTATCTCATTATTGGTCTCGCTGTCACAAGACAATGCAGTGATTTATTGACACGAAAAACCCAGCACGACACAATTCAATGGGTGATTCGGGGTGCTGTAATATTATTATTCTATTCAGATGGATTTTGTGCCCTTGGAAATACTTTGCTCATAAACTCACCAGGAGCTCTGATTTTAGGCAGTGACATATATATATATATATATATATATATATATATATATATATATATATATATATATATATATATATTTATTCCACACACTGATTCATTCTAAGCACAGTTACACAGGTTACTCAACACAACCTCTGCTATCTATATTTATAGAAATATAAACCCCTTAGCAATGCATAGTATATTTAACTCAAAGGTTACCTCCACTCTGGTGGTTTATTACTTGTAATAAATGAGTTAGCTAGTTGTGTGATGCACTAATGTGACAAGAACTAATGTGTGTTATTATTTTCTAGTGGTATTTGAACAAGGCAATTTGATAGGAAGAAAAAATTCAATAACCTCAAACCCAAGGGATAACAGTCAAGTTTTGCTCCTAAAAACAAAAGCACAAGAGTTCTGCAATAGAACCAGATGACGCTGATTTACAGCAGAGAGGATGAGTGGAAGAGAAGTTGATGATGATGATGATGAGTGCGATGGTGTTCACTTTGGTATGAGCATGAAAGTTGAAGTTTTGGAAGCTGATCTGTTTGATCCAAGTGTACAGACGAGGAGGTAAGAGAGCTGTCCAGAATAAAGGACTAAAGCGCCGCCGCATCGCTCTCTTTAGGTCGATCCATACACCACTCTGCAGGTACTTGAACAGCATTTTGAGCAATGTAGAAAACCTGGATGTGAAAATAGACAACTCATCACGAAATATTTCACCAACTGCACCACTGAAGATTACGCTGAGAGAATTTTGGCACTCGGGTGAATTTTTCCTAAAAAGGAGGCAATGTCTAATGGCAGAACTCATCTCATGTCAGTAAGTCCAGCGCACAAAATATTCTGAAAAAATGAACGTGTGTGTTTTCCTTACTCTAACACACCTGATACAGCTAATTAACTAATCACCTATCAGAGGCCCTTTATGAATTGTTAGAAGTGAGAAAGCAAAATGTTCAGGACTGGAGGTGCTCTCCTCGAACCATGGCAGCAAAAATAAACACCCCCTACAGCATAAGAGATCTTTTTTTATTCTAATTTGTATATGATACAAGTGAAAAGGAAGAGAGAAAAACATTTCACAAACAGAGTGACACTGGAGTTCACATGACTCACGCGTGGGGGTTTTGTGTATGAGCTGGGGGAGGAGGAGGGGGAATGGGCGGAGAAATGGGGGGGGCGTGGTACTGGCTGCTTCCTATGGCCCTTTTCCACTACCCTTTTTCAGCTCACTTCAGCTTGCTTCAGCTCACTTCAGCCCGACACGGCTCGCGTTTCGACTACCAAAAACCAGCACGACTCAGCTCGCTTCAGCCCTGCTTAGCCCCTAAAACTCGCACCATTTTGGAGTGGGGCTGAAGCGAGCCAAGCCGTGCCGAGTGAGGCTGGGGGCGTGAGCAGACACTCCCCTGTGCACTGATTGGTGAGGAGGAGTGTCCTCACATGCCCACACACGCCCCGCGAGCGCGCTGGGATCTGTAAACACCGCAAACCCGGAAGGAGAAGAATTACGAATTACGAGAATTTCTGAAGCCTTATGCGCCTCGCCTCATCTATACGCTCTTGCCAGTATCTGTCCGCGTTGTCGGTGACAACAAGCCACAGCACCAAGACCAGCAACACTAACGACTCCATGTCCTCCATGTTTATTGTTTACTTTTCGGGTCGTGAGACTACCGCTTAAAAGCTCACTGAATCAGTGACATACAGAGCATCGTGGACGAGTTCGCGGAGCGCAAGGCTCGTCGTATGCCCTTCAAATAATGCGCGCAGTAGGCTATTGATGTTTCCAGTGTTGGGCACGTTACTTTCAAAAAGTAATTAGTTATAGTTACTAGTTACTTTTCCCAAAAAGTAACTGAGTTAGTAACGGAGTTACTTTGTCATAAAAGTAACTAATTACCAGGGAAAGTAATTATTCCGTTACATTTTGTTCCCCCCCCCAAAAAAAAAAAATCAAATTCAATTAGTGTAATCATAATAAAAGTGAATGTTAAATGTGTTTAATGACTGAAATGGACACTTAACAGAACCAATTAGTAACATTATCTACACTATATTAATATTTTTGTGGGACAATGTGAGATAAGACATCTATCAAATGTAATATATTTTTGCAGTTATTAAAATTATGTTACTAATTACTGGCCACTGACGAGGACAAACGCTTTGTTCCTCGACATAATGTGCATTGCACGTAAACACTCTTGCCTTTTATTTCAAGTAATGAAAAGTACTGGCTGTATTTCCAGTGTGAAAGCGCAGTGCTGGGCTGACCGCTCGCCATCGCTGGGTCTTCCGATTGAAAGAGCGCGCAGTAGTGCAGTAGGCGTGGCCTACCTACATATGTTGTCCAAATCTACTCTGATTGGCTTACTGTGCCGTTGTCTCGTGTCTCCCCGCCCCACACTAAAGCAGAGTAAAGAAAGGCTGAGCGAGCAGCGTGCCAGATGAGAACAGCTTTAATAAAGTAACGCATAGTATTTTATTGTAAGTAACGGGAACGGCGTTATAACGATGTAAAAAGTAATTAGTTAGATTACTCGTTACTAAAAAAAGTAACGCTGTTAGTAACGCCGTTTATTCTAACGCCGTTATTCCCATCACTGATTATGACCCATGTACAGTATGTCACCTAATGTTTTTTTTTTTTTTTGTTTCTGAGTTACATGTTCGTTTGAAGGTGGAGAAGTCCTGCCTCAAGTGGAGGAGTTTAAGTATCTCGGGATCTTGTTCACGAGTGAGGGAAGGATGGAGCGTGAGATCGACAGGCGGATCGGTGCAGCCTCCGCAGTGATGCGGTCGCTTTACCGGTCCGTCGTGGTGAAGAAGGAGCTGAGCCAAAAGGCGAAGCTCTCAATTTACCGGTCGATCTACGTTCCGACTCTCACCTATGGTCATGAGCTTTGGGTAATGACAGAAAGAACAAGATCGCGGATACAAGCGGCTGAAATGAGTTTCCTTCGCAGGGTGGCTGGGCGCTCCCTTAGAGATAGGGTGAGAAGCACAGTCACTCGGGAGGAGCTCGGAGTAGAGCCGCTGCTCCTCCACATCGAGAGGAACCAGCTGAGGTGGCTCGGGCATCTTTTTCGGATGCCTCCTGGACGCCTCCCTGGGGAGGTGTTCCAGGCATGTCCCCCCGGGAGGAGGCCCCGGGGAAGACCCAGGACACGCTGGAGGGACTATGTCTCTCGGCTGGCCTGGGAACGCCTCGGTGTTCTTCCCGAGGAGCTGGCCGAGGTGTCTGGGGAAAGGGAAGTTTGGGCTTCCATGCTTAGACTGCTGCCTCCGCGACCCGGTCCTGGATAAGCGGAAGAAGACGAGACGAGACGATGTTCGTTTGAAGGACTTAATGTACAAAATAACATAGTTGCACCCCTTAGTGTTGAAATTGGTAAACACAGTGCATTCAGTGAGGTTTGCACCGCCCTCCTTTTATTTCTGACTCTTCCTGTCACCGTTGCAACCTCTGAGCGCTTATTCGTATGCCCTTCAAATAATGTGCGCAGTATAGGCTATTGATGTTTTATTATGAGCCATGTACAGTATCCTAATGTTTTTTGTTTCTCAGTTACATGTTCGTTTGAAGGACTTGATGTACTAAATAACATAGTTGCACCCGGTAGTGTTGAAATTGGTAAACACCGCAGTTGCGGACATTTTGTAGCCTAAAATTATGTTATGATAAGCTTTAATAAAGGGCCCGGTCATTTGCCCCGCCCCCGGCCCGGCTCTGACTTGTTCCGCCACTGTCACTGATGTCACTGTTTGCGCTGCTTAACGACATCACGTGACGTCCACCCACTTTCGCTAACTCCACCCAATGTGTCCACCCACTTCCAGCCAGCACGGTTCAGCGCGGTTGTAGTCGAAATGCAACTCCAACAGCCCCACTCAGCTCGACTCAGCACGGCACGGCACGGCTCAGCCGCGTTTGTAGTGGAAAAGCGGCACTATTGGCTGAGCGGATCATAAGCTGATGAGGGCAGAGGGAAGCGGGGCCCGGCGGTGTGAGCGGGAGATGCTGGAGCGCGAGCTGCCCCGGGACGCGGCGGGGATGTGGGAGCTGGGTGCGGGATGGAGCCTCTCGTTCGCCGGTTGCGGGTTTTTGGGGATTTACCACTTCGGGGTCTCCAGCTGCCTCCTGGAGCGCGCGCCTTATCTCATCCACCGGGCCGACAAGATCTACGGAGCTTCAGCTGGAGCTCTCAATGCAGCTGCGCTCACCAGCGGTGCATGCATAGGTACACACACTTACTCACTTACATACACACACACACACACACACACATACATACACACACTCTCTCACTCACACACACACATACATACATACATACATACACACACTCACTTACACACAGCTGGAGCTCTCAGTGCAGCTGCGCTCACCAGCGGTGCATGCATAGGTACACACACATACTCACTTACATACACACACACACACACACACACTCACACCCTCACTCACTGACTTACATACTCACACACTCTCTCACTCACACATACATACATACATACATACATACATACATACATACATACATACATACACACACTCACTTACACACAGCTGGAGCTCTCAGTGCAGCTGCGCTCACCAGCGGTGCATGCATAGGTACACACACATACTCACTTACATACACACACACACACTCACACCCTCACTCACACCCTCACTCACTGACTTACATACTCACACACTCTCTCACTCACACATACATACATACATACATACATACATACACACACTCACTTACACACAGCTGGAGCTCTCAGTGCAGCTGCGCTCACCAGCGGTGCATGCATAGGTACACACACATACTCACTTACATACACACACACACTCACACCCTCACTCACTGACTTACATACTCACACACTCTCTCACTCACACACACACATACATACATACATACACACACTCACTTACACACACCCTCACTCACTGACTTACATACATAGGCGGTTTTAAACGGGGGCCAGGGGGGGCCAGTGCCCCTGTAAAATTGCTCCTGGCCCCTGTTGTGGCCCCTGTGCTGAACAGGTAACAAGATTTATTAATTTTGACGTGCGCTGGCTCGAAGATCGGAACTGACATGACGGAGTGTTCTACACGGACTCCTTAAAGCGCTACACACTGTTACCTGCAGCAGAAAGACCCGCAGCAGCGCGAATTGTAAACTTCGGACGTGAGAGATAACAGCTGCAGCCCTGCAAGGACTAGGCTACCTACTGCAAAGAGGCGAAGGTAAGGAAAATTATTCAATTTTGTAACGTCAGTGTTTGCAAATATCCGTGTTTTACTGTTGTTGTTCACTACAATAATAAATCCGTTTTATTGCGCTTTCTTAAAAGTGCGTTGCACAGCAATAAGTAGCCTAACTTAATATTTTTGGGAAATGGGTAAAATAACCGACAGTGTTTAACCTGCTTGTAAAACTTTAATGGCCTTGTGATATGTAGAGGCTACATTCCTCTCCGTTTACTTTTTAGTATAGACCTACTGTAGGCTATCATCATAGAAAGGAGCAAGAAGGACATTATGTCCTTTTTTGCCCCTGTTGGCAAAAAGCAACATAGAGAGAGTAAGGAAGATGAAGATTATGAAAGAGGAGAGAGAGCCAGAGGTGGAGAGAGAGCCAGAGGTGGTGGTTGGAGAGGTGGAAAGTGAGGCATCTGAAAGGCAATCTGAGAGTGAGGATGAAGACATTCAGGATCAGATTGAGGGACAGAATGAGGGACAACCCAACGAGTCACTGGGACAACCAGATTCACCATGCATATCAAGTACAGCACCATCAGGTTTGTGATGTTGAACAAATGCATGTGTGTGAGCAGTGTCGACCTACAATTCATATAGCCTACCCTGAAAGTGTGAAGTCTGAATAATAATTAATAAATATAAAATACAAATAATAGATATAATAATAAATTAATAAATGAATAATGATAAATAAATGTTGTTCTCAGTCGCACTCTCATATTTACTGTATTCATCTTTCTCCAGATATCAGCAAGTGCTTTGACGACACTCCAGTGCAGCCACGTCTGAAGAAAAGGTTCATTGTATGCAAAAATAGAAGTCTTATTTTACAAAAAAGAGAAACATGGTTTTAAGATTTACTGAGCACAATTTATGTTTAGGCTATTGAGACAGAATGTTTCTCATTGTATTTATGCTCAGTG